>NC_056745.1:1528953073-1529065573 GCF_019279795.1 Protopterus annectens | reverse complement strand
GTGGTCATGCCATCCAGCTCCCCCAACACATGCTGAGGAGCTCCTCGCCAGCCTCGGGGCACCTGCCTGCCAGCAAAGACAAGACCCAGTGGATAGCATTGTGGAGGTGGGTGCTACCCACACAATGGACGAGGAGCATGCAGATAAGACCCCAGGACACATCAGTAGACCACTGTTGCTTACCAATCTGCATCTGTAGAGTTTAATCATGCATATGTGAGATAAAATATATATAGTGAGATAAAATATATATAGTCTGTTGCTGCATTGTAGTAATAAACAGATGTGCATAATCTGTAGTATTGTGGGTTTGTACTGTTCATGTACTGATATGCTGCTTCCACCCTGTACCAATGTCACAGGTGTGGCTACTGAAATCACATCTCTCACACAACTATGTTGGTCCCTCTGGTATACCACTGGGGCAGCAGCTGGTAGCTGGTGAGTGTGGTGTTGTTTGTTCAGGTTTGCCAATAAACCGGCCATGTTCTGGCCATGGTATTTGCCAAGCACACATTTAGCACACCTACCCTTAATGCATGCTGTACATGTTCACTTATTGTTGCTGTTAACTGCACTGCATCACAGTGGTCACCATGGTAGCATATCCGAAGGGTATGTAAGAGTGCTGCAATATACCTAACAACCTGTCATTGCAAGGAGTGTACATAGAGATGAACATAATGGTGGGACAAATGGCCTACAGTAAAACATGTCCAAAACATCACTCTTATACAGTGCTACAACAGTGTATATACCACTATTACAATGGCAACTGTTACAGAGCTACACAACGGCATATCACAATGCCACATTCCACAACTCTTACAACCTGTAATGTGGTCCTAACATGAGCAATGAATGTGTAATATGGAACCCTATGTTAGGACAGCAAACATTGGGAATACATACCTTAACAAACACTGGAAGCATATGTGTGCACACACTCCAAATAACATATTGTGGAAGCAGCTTTTGAGGTACTGACAGCATTCACTCTTCATGAGTATGTACCTTCCAGCAATTACAGGTCCTCAAGGTCACACCAAGAAATGGTCTGCTGTCCAGGATGTATGTCCATCACATCTGCCCACTCATCAGTAACAGAGGCAGGTGTGGCTTGCACACATCTTACAAGCCATCTCCAACAGGTAGCATGCAGGAGTGGGACCTGTAGCCTTACTTCACTATTGCATATACCATGGCAAACAGTGCAGACAGTCATGTATGTGATGAGGATGTATGGGACAACATTAATGTAGAAAATAAACAGATGGCCATCCAAGACAGATGACAACACATGTTCCAAACTGGTCATGGAGACTGCCTAGTAACATGCCGCAACACTGTGGGAGTTGCAGGAATGTCTAGCAAGTACTGGCTGTGCAGTTCCTGTGTTGACAATTGCTTGGACTCTGCATAAGTGTGGCCCATGGGTTAGAGTAATCAGATGGGACAGTTGTTCCACTGGAAACATCAGCCAGGGCTCTCTACAGGTAGCATATTCATAACATCAAAAGTCCCCCAAAGGCATGTGTTGCAATGTGTAATGGTGTACCAACACCAAGTTCAAAACCTACAGACAGTATCAATTAAGATACATGTGCTGCACAAGCAACACCTCACTCCACCTCAGGCCCACCATTTCCATCTGTACCTTGCTGGTGCCAGTGTACACCTGTATGTTTGCCATTCATTAACAGGGACTAGGCTGGTACACATGGTTCTGAATTTGGGACACTGCAAAATGACACTCATGTGTAGCCCATAGTTGTCAGGCATCTACAAAAAGGCTGAGGATGGGGAGGAGTGTCATCCTGAAACATAACAGTGAACTGAAGCAGACATCCAAAGCTCACTAAAATGGCTGTATCTGCATCCAGTCAAGGCCATGCATTGTGGCAGACATAACCCTGACTCCACAGCAATAGTGAAGGCACTGTGTGACCTCCAAGGGCTCTGAACATGAGTTGACCTTGCAACCTTGCAGAGCTGGGGGACATTTGTAGGGCAGAGTGACCAAATACTGGCAAGTGCAGATGGGCCATGCCAGTATACCCCTTCCAGGAATATTGACTGGTGTAGTACACTTGGTGCAACAAACCATCAATTAAGGGTGTGCACACTTATGTACCCACAGCTTGTATGCATCTCAATCAGCATCTGCACAATTAACACATTTGTTTGATACTGCATTTGATTGCACAGGTCATATGTCACATATCAGGTTCGTGTAATGTTAACATATGCAGTATTGTGTCCCCATGGCATAACGGGGAAGAGGGTGTCATGTCAATAAGGGTGCATACACTCCTCATAGCCACAGTAAGATTTGAAGGTTGTCAGAGTAATTGAATTTTCTTGGTCATACATGCACCGCTAATGATGAGATCTGCAAATCAGACATCAGGCATTCACTATTGACATCTGTCCACATACCATCCCAGGTATGTGTCGGACAAACACATAGGGGTTTTGAGCAGCAGAGCAAACATAACTAACACACATATATACATTTAGCAATGGAGTGTACACCTGTGAGATATGGTGCACAGTATATGCCAAGGTGCTGAACAGGTGGAAAGCAATACTGTGCACATGGGTGCAGTGTGTTCCAGGGGAAGGGGCATCACCTACTAGCACAACCCATGCATGACAGAGATGTATAAAGTTGGTAACAGGGATTGACTATAGCTGCAGTGCATACTGAGTGCCATATGTTATGCATGTTGACGGATAGGTAATGCGAGGTCTGTGTGTAATATCTTTCTGCAACCTCACCTGTAAGTGTGTGTGTGTGTGTGTGTGTGTGTGTGTGTGTGTGTGTGTGTGTGTGTGTGTGTGTGTGTGTGTGTGTGTATGTACAGTTAAGCAATGATGTACAGGTCTTAAAGTGCATTTCTTGTTTTCCACTCATAGGTGGCGAGGTGGGTCAGGGTCCCTCCTGCAGGCAAACTGATGTTAATGTCCATACAGACTCTAACAATGATGATAGGTGTCTTGAGGCACAGGCAGGGTTGTCAGGGGCTGAAGCTGTGCCATCATTTGACATCCCACTGTTATCCACCCCATCCCCGCACACAGTCACATTGTCTAGACATACCCCATCACCAGTGGCCATAGATGAGGGACAGTTGGCAGGTGGTGGCATGGGACAGGACAATGTGGTGTTTATGGCATGTGTGTCTGGACACAGCAGCCATAGATGGATGACCGGTGAGATAACACACGCAGATGTACAGGGGTGCTCATAGGAGGGCTGCTGGCCATCATGCCCCTGGCAGAAGTGCCACATCTGGTGTCACCAGATGCATGTTTCAGGCCATCATGGAGGTGAGACAGGGTCTGAGGCTGCAGAGGGCTACTCATTCTGCTGTTATTGACATCTGTGATCTTGCAGGTGCCCACCATTATTTTGGAGAGGTCCTGGATAGACAGTTGGGTGAGATGGTGGGAATCCTCGACAGTGGGAAAGTCTGTGCTTGAGCATATGGTGGGAGTAGTGCGACGGCCAAGTGGACATAGGCCTGCAACACCAACAGGTGGAGGTTGACGTGGACGTGCAAGAAGTCAGAGCCGCTCCTGTAGTGGCAGTACCAGCCACAGTACTGCAGAGGGGTGCTATCCACACCACAACATGGCAGGCTGCATCCACATGGCCCTGGCCATTCCCAAGAGGTACCCAGATCCAGAGGACATATGTCATAATCAGGGGTGAGTATCATATTGTGGCTTGTACCTGGTGGTGCCCGTGGAACCCCTGGCAGGCACAATTCTCGTGTCCATAGCCGGTGATGGTGAACTGCACACCTTGCCAGGTACGGTCTGCAGCTGTCCAACAAACCCCTGTATAGGGCAGCCACATGGCAGAACTGTGTGCATTCATACACACACACACACACACACACACACACACACACACACACACACACACACACACACACATCACCAACACAGCTAGGGCAACCCCATACCTACACATACTTCAGCTGCACAGCCCAATTAATAATGAAACCCCCTAACACACACTAATGATGTCGACCAAATGGCTCAGCATAGGTCTCTGGCAAACCCACAATGCACACTGTGCATATGATGATACCTGTGCCACATCCCTGTCATCCATAAAATCAATACAGGGACAGACTAATATGGTTCTGATGCACAGGGTGACTGTACTATGGTGTACCAATGTAATGCTGTGTAAGATGTTTTCAGCACTAAAGTTTAATGCTTACATGTCAGGATGTGTAGCTGTCCAACCATGATGCATTATAGCTGTTATTAACACTGAGTGATTGTAGTCTCCATAATGTATTCTGTTTGTGTTGTAGGTGTCTATGTGTCAGTAGGATGCTGGTCTGCTGTTGTTTCCTACAACGGGTATGGCACTGTGGTGACACTTTGACTGTGCCATATCCTGGGTACAGCAGAACACAAGTCACAGGTCTGTATAAGAGTGACTGCATGTGTCACATGCCTGATAGGTCTGAGGGGTGTATATAGGTGAGTGCATGGTGGCTGATGTCAGCAGCCCTTCTACAGTGGACAATGGTAAGTGTACTGGGTGGTAGGCACCACGTGTTTGTGTATAACACACACACACACACACACACATACATACACACACACACACACACACACACACACACACACACACACACACACACACACACTCACACACAGAGGCTTTGGGGTCGATGCAATACACAGAGAATACTGTACACATGGTTGTATTTACTTTTTCAAGGAACCCATTTTAGCCTGTATAATCCCACCAAGATAGAATAGGCACAACATCACACTGGGAAATAATCAGTCTGCTAGTTTAATGCCATTGGCGATAATACTGGCAGGTTATATGTCCCCTTCTCCAGTATAGTGCAATCCTCAACTTGGTATACATAGGTGTGCTAGTATGGGCGGCACAGCCCTACCCTTTGGAGGGTGTGGGGTGGTGCAGATCTGCAGATAGTGTGATTGACAACTACTTAACCTGTTAACATGAACTGTACAGTATTACAGCCAACTAAGCAGGGGGATACACTCAACAATAACCGCAATGATGGTGGCTGCATTCACAAGATCCACTCCCAGCTATATATAACAACACCAGTATCGCTGTACAGATATACAGTGGGGAAGAGGGCATTTACACATCTACTACTATTTTAATGGAATGAATTTCCACAAGATGATACCTGTGAAATGTTAGCATGTGCCAGTCAGTTCTCAGACAGATGACCTCCTGGGACATGTATATTCTGCAAACTGAAGTAGATCTCTTCACATACACACACACTCTTACTTGGCAATACTGGGACTAGAACCCCTAACTAGGCATTTAGTGCTAGTAATGTGTGCGGACTTAATTGCACACACCACACAGCTTTTAGGATGAGGTGTGTTCCAGGTTACATGTTAAGTGAAAAACATCATCAGGCCTTGTACATTATGGTAATGGGGGATGTAGTAGTTGTTTATGAACAATACATAGTGTGACATACTGTCATATACACATTGACAAACACATAACAGTCATGCACACATCTGAGAGACCTAGGTTTATCAGTGCTAACCACCTTGTTAGTGTGTCCATTCTGTTACAGATAAGTTGCACACAATGCATGCATCATTGGGCTGGGTAGTGTAATCAGTTACCTGTATAGTTGATGGTGGCTGTGGTCCCATACAGTGGACAGTGCGACATGTACTGGGGGTACCATGGTATAAAGACAGTATACCCAGCACCCACTCCCCACACTGGATATTGTACTCACTGAAACCCATAATAATACTCTGACATACCCACCATCACACATTGACCAGGACTGCAATACAACCCCTTGTCTATCTCAAGAATGCTACTACAGAGATAAGCATCTATTGATCATGCCACAGGGATAGTAGGGTGATGCTTTGTCATGGTTCTCCTACGGTCAGCAACATCCCTATCCCTTATATTGTGTGGCATGGTGTATTGTATTAGGAGAATGTGGCCTCAGAATGCTGTATTCTACAAATATACACACTTGCACACATACACACACTTGCCAGGACTAAAGGGTAACCCATGCCTATCTACTCATTTGTACAACAGTGTTGTGCTGGTACTGCAAGCTCCAGGTAGCCCATAGGGTGAAGAGTGTAACAAGGTACATGTAATGTGCATTACAGCAGCAGCCATATCTAACTATGGCAATGGGCTGTGCAGTGGGTGTGAAGGGCCTCAGGGTATAATCAACTACAGGTTTACAAACACACAGACACTGTTATTCTCAGTAATGCGCACTGACACATTTGTCAGTACTGGGGTCCATAGGTGCAGGTGTTCATAGGTGTGTACCAGGATATTGTCCATGCAGAGATTGGAAGAGTAGGAGATGCGGGTACTGTGGTATTATGCTACCTGCCATTTGCCAGCAGGCCATCTATCAACTGATGCCACAGGAGTGATCCTCAGGGTGAAGTTAAATGCAACATCCAATCATCTGGTTGCCTCTTGTAGAGGGCCAGTGAGGTGCTCCAATTGACATGTATGCAGCATGTATTACATAACATGGTCAGTGTCTGTCTTGGAGACCTGTACCCAAGCATGTTCTGTTGGCAGTGGTAGTGTAGTTGAGGTATCCATGGCATGTTGTGCATACAGGGTGGAGATTCTTAGCTGTGGCATTCATAACACAGCTGGGCAGACATGTCAGTGTCACTCAAGCATCGATTGCCTGTAAGTAGCCAATATGGATACCTGACATCTGCACATCTGTAAAGAGGACAGACAGACCTCAGCTAGCCAACTGGTTATGCATTATGATTAATGTGTTGACAGAAGGATGACTGACAGTGACACATATGCCATTACTACACGACAGCAGCCCTCAATCACATGTCCTTTACACACAGTAGTCTACAGTTAATATCCACATGTCAGATCAATATCCAGTAGGAAATACTTAATGATACACAACTCACACACCAAGAACACTACAGTGAGAACTCAGAGTCCATCTTTTCATGCAGGGTTGTTTGGTTCCAGTACTACAAGCTGCAATCTACTCTTACTTGGAAAAGCACTGTCAACAGTAGTAGCGTAGATACACTGCATGTCAGTGTGACTGCATATAACCTGGGATACTACCCATGTATGTAACACATTCAAAAGGAAAAGAGTGTTGTACAAACTATATATACTCAGTTGTCCCAGACAGTAGACTCACATCCCTTGCTACTGTAATGACAGCACATAGACGCATGTTATGCACATGGAATTAAATACACTTATTAAATATGTCATTATCCTGCTATTTTATCAGACTGGAATGTGATCACTGGTTACCAAAGCTGAGCCATGCTTAGCAGGTTTCAGCATTACTAAAATATAAATGCTAAGCAGATTTGTGCACTGGTAAGCGAAGCTGAAACGGTTTAAGCACATGTTTGTTTAACCATACCTTAGCAGCACTTACCGTCGGGCAAACCCATGCAAACCTGCTTAAAGCTGCTAAAACTGCCTTAACCACTCTCCATCCAGCAGCCCTCGTTCTGCCCAGCAACAAAATAAAAAGCCCTTGCAGATCTTGAACCCAAGACCCTGTACACTATAGTCACAGCAGTTAACCACTAAGCCATCACCGCTGTGAAGATGGCTGTCTTTTTTTTCCCCAATATATATGTCAGCTGACATACTGAATAGTATTGAACAACTGGTTTTACTTCTACAATTGTGTAGAACTTGTTAGTGATATTAGTGTTGAATCAAGTATGTTGTTGTATCTAAATATACACATATCAGATAAATACAGTGTGATACATCTGGGAAGATATATGCAACCATCATGTTTACACATAAAGATATGGATACATATATATATATATATATATATATATATATATATATATATATATATACATACATACATATGTAGATAAATGTATACATGTACATACACATATATATTTATATATATGTATTTATATACATCTGTATATTGCGTTATATATCGTCATATATAGCCCTATCTGTATAGATATAGATAAATATATATATATATATATATATATATATATATATATATATATATATATATATATATATATGTGTGTGTGTGTGTGTATTTATATATATATATATATATATATATATATATATATATATATATATATATATATATATATATGTATATGTATATATAGCTCATTTCATCGAATTTCAAAACAGCGAGACCAAATCGTCAAAAGCTCATTTAATCGAAAACTCATAATATCAAATCTCAAATCACTGAAAACTACAAAGCAACTAGAAATAACATACCAGACACTGTTTACTATGTTTATGCAGGGGGCAAGCCTCCCTGCACCCCCCACACCCACCAAAAATTAAATATACCAACTCAAAGGTCGCACTACAGTGGGGTTATGAAATTACCTTTTTCCCCCACAGTAGTGCGCCCTTGGAGTTGGTATATTTAATGTACGGGGGGTGTGGGTGGTTTTCCCCCCTGCATAAACATATTAAAAACTCTGTGGGATGTTATTTCTAGTTGCTTTGTAGTTTTCAATGATTTCAGATTCGATGTTATGAGTTTTCGACAATTTGAGTTTTCGACGATTTGGTCTCACTGTTTTGAAATTCGATGAAATGAGCTTTCGACGATATGAAGTGAAACCATATATATATATATATATATATATATATATATATATATATATATATATATATATATATATATATATATATATATATATATAAATATATATACATATATATCTATATATATGTAAACATATACATGTGTATATGTATACGCACACACACATATATATATATATATATATATATATATATATATATATATATATATATATATATATATATATATATATATATATATATATATATATATATATATATATATATATATATATATATATAGATGTATATATATATATATATAAACATATGCGCATAACATGTACTGGAGTCATACCTCAGCGCCAATAGTCAGAACCTCTTAGTGGCAGGGGATGTCATGTAAGTATTGCAGGTATACATGTAGACTTTTGCTACTGTAACAGGGGTTGTCTTAAAAGAAATGTTGTGTGGAATTCACATCTGATATTGACATGTACGCCTTCAGTCACTGAGAGACATCTTAAGATCATCATAGTACAGTACCACACAAATCTCAGTAATGATCCTGTGAAATACAGCAGAGATATGACCAATAAATGTGGACAGTCTGACACACTCTGGTCAGTCTAGAGGTATACACAGAACCCCTTAGTTCAAGACGTGTGGACCAAGCCTGACAAAGTGGATGTTTACAACAATGTAAATGGGGATATTATGAAAATACTGGAATAGATAAGCTAACACAGTTTATGCATTCACACAGTCCTGTCTGTCCTGACACATAATAACCAGAGGAGCAGAGGTCACAAGCCTACATACTACTCACTAGTTATTGACATACATGTGTACAGCATCCCACTGTTTTGTCAGAAATACACAACAGTTATGGTGGTTTGACAACAGTACATCTGACAAATATCTGGACATAACATCACACTGGGTAAATACACTGAGCTGCTATGCATGTCACAAAGCACTGTGCAAACTACAGGCAGACTGCCATAACACTGGCCTGCATTTGTTATGGATGAATGCACATGTACCTGCAAATATAGCAGGCTCTACAGGCATGTAACAGCCACAGTCACTTATGGTAAGAGTACTTAATATTACAGTATATGGACTGTGTGGAGAACACCATCCTCATATGTTTTAGTCACACACTAACTCTACATATACTGGACCAATACACAGTCTATTCCAATGCCTGACTATGGTATGGGACATGTATCGGTCTGGCCCTACAAACATGTACACCGATAGGGTACCATACACTAAAGCAGCATGTAACATCGCATAGAACAGGACCAAGAACAATGACATCTACCACAGTCTGTACACAGCCCAAGGTACATATTCACAATACACACTCTGTCGACAATCACCATAAGTACACAGTCCTCACTGCTGTACAAACTACAACAGCATTTCCAGGTTTTGTCCTCAAATATAAGGTCTACTATACATAACATGTCTAGCAGTCTGATATCTCACTGGCTTGTTATCAGGTATTATGTCAGTAAATAATGATGTACTAAACATATGCACCTCTTACTGCATGACATATGTACAAAGGTTGACATAGTTGTGGCTGGAGGCACAAACACAGGGCCAGTATTGACATGTTACTGTGATAAACCCATACATTTACTGATGTAACAGGGTTTGTTGTAACATATGTCTTCTGAGGGATATGAAGTCAGTAACTCACATGGCTGTCACCATGTACTGACTGCAATCTTCAGAGTATGCTACTGTACTTCTAAAGATAGGAAATGTGTGAGTAACACTACACATGTAAGACTCCAAATAATAGCCAGTCTGCAGATAGCCCTACAGGTGAGAGTTCCCCCAAACACGTAACACTGTCATGACAGATATTAAATCATGTAGAACAGCCATATCCACACAAACCCTGTTAAACCAACATTACTTCAAATGTAGAAGAGCAATGCTTACATTCTGTCCTCATGTCTGCAACATCCCTCTCCTGTTTGTTGGCCTGTCTCCACAATGTATATTGTAATAGGTATATCCAACTACCCTCTGTGATGCTGTTTGTCAAACACCCACATGAAGTCCTGCTCACAGTGAAGGAAAAGGGCTAACACCCACACGAAGTGCTTACTTATAGTGAGTGTGTTACCATGCAATTGGCTATAGGAATGATACCACAGCTGTTCCACATGCAGTCAGCTAGTGGAGGGGCTGCAATTCGTGTGCAGGCCATCAGCTGATCATGAGCATCACTTACAAAACCCAAGCTGCTGCCTAAGTAAAGCAGGTGTACCTTTCCACATCTACCAGAGAGGGAGTGAGAGAGACAGACAGAGACAAAGTAAGAAAGGAAGGGAGTAAGAGTAAGAACCAAGCATGTTTGTGTATGATCTATGTGTGGAGAGTGGTATCTGGGCATTATGATGGTTGCCTATATTGTGCACTAATCCATAATGTCACATGGTAATTGCACATGGCTGTACACATTTATGGCTGAGAATTGTCAACAAGAATCTCTCCAATGTTTGGAAAATGTTGGCCTTGTAATGTTGACAATGGGCCATGTAGCTCCTCAATATAATGGTGTGGCAAAACCCACACTGTAATGGACCCTGTCATTACACAATCACCCCAACAGGACACTGATAACACACACAAGCACAAACTTACCAGTATTGGGTTTCAAACCCTTACCTGACTATGTATTGCTATTACATTGTTATGCAGTTATTGCACGTGCCTCGTATGCTTACATGATGGAGAGCTGTCCAAAGGTATTCTTGATGGTGAGTGACATCAGCATCAGTGATAAAGGAGGGATAAGGGAAGTGTAGTACATGTGACTGTCCACAAAAGCAGGTGTTAAGGAAGACATAACCACACTCTCTCAGGGAATCACACACATTATCCCAGTTGGTAGGGTCAGGATTACAACTTCAGCCTAACTAATTTGCTACACTACAACATTACACAGTTATCACATGTGCCACAGAGCTTATCAGGCTGATATATGGCCAAAGGGTTATTTCAAGGTGACAGACATCAGAAGGTGTACTACAGTAGGGCAATGGGAGGTGTAGTGAGTGTGAATGGCTTCAAAGTCATTAGTCTCCACATACACACACACACACACACACACACACACACACACACACACACACACACACACACACACTTGCCAGTACTGACATGCATGGGTTCATTGCTTCACAGGTGTGTAGCAGTTGACTGTGCCAGAAGGCTGTACAAGGCTAGGCAAAGGGAATACGGTATCAGACCACATGACAATGGTCTCCAGTGTGGCTCAGGGGTGTAGTCCTTGGATTGGCCCACACAGGTGGTTATTGTATTCACCATCCACTCATCTGGGTTACAATAGTGGGTGGCCACTGCTGTACAATGCTTGCCATGTATGTGATCTATATTCCATAACATGGACAGTGTCTGGGTTGTGCACATGTCCTACATGCATGTTCTGTGATGTGTGGAAGTGTACTTGGGGTCTCTGGGGCATATTGTGTGGACAGATTGTTATCATCTGATGTGGTATTCCTCATCTTATGTGGTGAGACCTGGCTAGGAACTGAAGTCATGCCTGCATCTACATTGACGGCATGATACAGGTATTCAGTGGAGTTACTGGCATCTGTCCATACAGGGCATGTTTATAAGGCATGGTATTCCCTTTGTGGGTTACATTTGCAGACTCTACAGTTGTTGCAGGTGTCCAGTGGGGAACATAGCAAAGGACCACTGTAAGCAATTGTTTGCCTATTGTAGGGATGGAACAGGGTGCCATGTCCTTTTACTTGCTGGTAACACACACTCAGTCAGGAGATGTTACACATCACAGTACTTTCTGATGACAGTGGCAATGTTGTGGTCAACAGGCATGTAGCCCACTGCAATCACACCATGGTTACTATCTGTGGGCAATATGCAGGAAACTACCAATATAGTGGTTGTTGCCTAGCCAAGTGTGTTTGTGTTTGTGTATGAGACATGGATGGAGAGTGTTCTCTGAGTAATACAAGGGTTGCCTATGTTGTTCACCAATCCATGATGTCACATGTAAGGCTATGAATTGTCTACAATAGCCTCTCTTCTGTTTGATATCTGTTGTCCTTGTAAGGTGGACATTGTGACATATAGTAGGTCCTCAGTATAATAATTTAGCAAAACCCACCCCACAATGCATTCTGTCATTACACAATCATAGCAACCTCCACACAGGATCCTGATGACACACACACACTTACCAGTACTGAGATTTAAACTCCTACCTTGCTATTTATTGCTAATACAGTGCACCGCATTTATCACATTCACCACAGATCTTATTGGATGGATGTTGTCCCAAGGTACTTCTAAGGTGAGGAACATCACCAGCCCTTGTAAATACTGGCATTTGGTGATGTAGTGGGTGAGAGATCCCAAAAATAATTTTACCCCAATCACACATTTATATTTTCCAGGGGTGAGGTTCAAATCTCTATCTAACAACCTTTACAGACCATTATGTTACACATTTATCACATGCACCACAGACCTGACATGATAAAGGCTTCACAACAGATACTTGTAAGGTGGATGATATCTGTAGGAGTAATAAAGTCAGGCTCTGAGATGTGTACTGGCTGTAAATAAGGACAGAATCTTTAAGATACACACACAAACACTTGCCACAGATGAGACTCCAACCCATAGCTGTGTAGTTACTGCTAGTACATTGTTCTGCATATATGGCACGCAACACGGAGCTTATAGCATTAGCCCTTCTCCAAAGGTGTATTTCAAGGTAGATGACATCAGCAGGCTTGGTAAAGTAGGACAATGGAAGGTGCAGTGACTGTGAATGGCCTTAAAATCATTACTCTCTACACGGACACACACACACACACACACACACACACACACACACACACACACACACACACACACACACACACACACACACACACACACACACACACACACACACACACACACAGACACACACAGAGTTCCATGTCTGGGATTAGAACTCCTACCTAATGAGTACATGATACTATAACATTACGAAGTTATTGCATTTTCCACATAACCCTTATCCAAAGGTGTATTTCAAGGTGAATGACATCAGCAGCCTTGCTAAAGCAGGGCAGTGGGAGTTGTAGTGTCTATGAATGGCCTCAAAATTATTGATCACTAAACACACAGAGTTTCACAGTTGCCATGTTGGGAATTAGAATTCCTACCTAGCTAGTACATCACACTATAGCATTACACAGTTTTTGCACATGCCACAGAGCTTAGAATGCTGAATCTTGTCCAAGGAGGTATTTCAAGGTGACTGACATCAGCAGACATACTAAAGTAGGGAAATGGGAGGTGTAGTGTCTATGAATTGCCTCAAAAGCATTGATCCCTAGACACAGAGTTTCACAGTTGCCATTTTGCGGATTAGAATTCCTACCTAATTCATCACACTATAGCATTACCCAGTTATCACACGTGCCACGGAGCTAATAGGGCTAGCTGTTATCCAAAGGTGTATTTCAATGTGAATGACATCAGCAGTCTTGCAAAAGTGAGGAAATGGAAGGTGTAGTAACGGTGAATGGCCTGAAAAGCATTGATCCCTACACACAAAAAGCATTTCACAGTTGCCATGTCTAGGATTAGAACTCCAGTCTAACTAGTACATCACACTGTACCATTATGCAGTTATCGCACATGCCATGGAGCTTATAGGGCTTACCCTTATCCAAAGGTGCATTTCAAGGTGAATGATATCAGCAGCCTTGCTAAAATAGGGCAATGGAAGGAGAATGGCCTCAAAACCATTGATCCCTACACACACACAAACACACACTGTTTCACAGTTGCCATGTCTGGGATTAGAACTCCTACCTAACTAGTACATCACACTATAGGATTACACAGTTATTGCATACCCCATGGAGATTACAAGGCTAGCCCTTATCCAAAGGTGTATTTCAAGGTGAATTACATCAGCAGCCTTACTACAGTAGGGCAATGGAAGGTGTAGTGACTGTGAATGGCCTCAAAAGCATTGATCCCTACACACACAAACACACAGTTTCCATGTCTGGGTTTAGAACTCCTACCTACCTAGTACATCACACTATATCATTACACAGTTGTCGCACATGCCACAAAGCTTACAGGGTTACTCCTTATCCTAAGGTGTATTTCATGGTGAATGACATCAGCAGCCTTACTAAAGTAGGGCAATGGAAGGTGTAGTGACTGTGAATGGCCTCAAAACCATTGATCCCGACACACACAAACACACAGAGAATTTCACAGTTGCCATGTCTGGGATTAGAACTTCTACCTAATTAGTACATCACATTATAGTATTATGCAGTTCTTGCACATGCCACAGAGCTTACAAAGCTGAAACTTGTCCAAGGAGGTATTTCAAGGTGACTGACATCAGCAGGCTTTCTAAAGTAGGGCAATGGGAGGTGTAGTGACTGTGAATTGCCTCAACAGCCTTGATCCCTACACACACAAACATGGTTGCACAGTTCCCATGTCTGGGATTACAACTCCTATCTAACTAGCATATTACACTACAGTATTATGCACTTATTGCATGCGACACAGAGCTTACATGGCTAAACCTTGCCCAAGTCGGTATTTCAAGGTGACTGACATCAGCAGGCTTTCTAAAGTAGGGCAATGGGAAGTGTAGTGACTGTGAATGGCCTCAAAAGCATTGATCCCCACACACACAAACACACAGAGTTTCACAGTTTCCATATCTTGGATTAGAACTTCTACCTAACTAGTACATCACACTATAGCATTACACAGCTATTGCATGTACCACAGAGTTTAGTGTGATGCTCTTTGTCCAAAGGGGTATTTCAAGGTGACTGACATCAGCTAAACTAGGGCAATGTGGAGTGCAGTGTGTGTGAATGGGCCATAAATCATTTCTCTGGAAACACACACACAACACTTAGTCACACACAACTTTACATTTGACAGGACTGTGTATACGACTGCTAGATTAATAATAACTTCTACTGTCATGTTACACGGTTATCACAAGCACCACAGACACTATAATGCTGAGGGCTACCAGAAGCAAATGTCTACAGTGATAGAAATTGGCACATCATGTGATATTGGCCAACTGGATGTGTGGTGGGTGGGACAGGCCTCATGATGGGAAGGGCATTGTCATTGTCTGTCTCTCTCTTCCCCACATCTATGTTTGTGTATGTTTGAACTATTATAGTGAGTTGTCCTTGGATATATGTGCGTACTCCTATCCGATGTGGGTGAAAAGCATGACTGGTGTGCAATATGGTGTGTGTGCACTGACATCTGCAACTGACAGATATGTATACTCCACTGTTGTTGCCAGACATGGGCTTTAATTCTGTAAGTTTGGGAGCATGCTCAGAATGACCTTCTGTATTGAATGTGTGAATCCATTCCAGGTAGGTTGTACTCCAGTGCAGGTATTTGTGTTCTACACCTACAGCTAGCAACCTGTTTCTGCAGGATATCTGTAGATAGGTTGACAATATGGAGCCACAATGGGTAAAGGATAGTGGGATAGTGTAACTAACTGTGTCTGTGCTGCTTCTGCTACATGGTTTTGGTGTTAACAGAGATATTCAGACATATGTACTGTTTTACACTGTGATGTGACAGATATATGTATTTGCTTGCAGTAATTTTTTTGGGGAATACAAGATGAATGAAGCTGTGTCCAGTATTGTGGTCTGCAGCCTACATATTCTTGCACAATCATGCTATTCTGGAGGGGGAGCTGCAGACACTTGCTGATGGGTCTGTGTAAATGGTTCAGCACCTTGGTACTGTGGTGGCTGAGGATCCCATGCTTGTACATCTATCAATGTGACAGAATGGCCATATCCTGCTGTGGCCATACCTCTCAGCTGTACAGATTCACACAGGTTACCCAGAGGCAGGGCTCATATATCTGTTCATTTCCCCTTCACATTGTGGTTTATGAGCAGGTTTGTTGCCACCCATTCCTGAGTTTGCAGGCAGAAATAGTATGGGCACACATCAGAGTTTTAGACTTCACACACTCCATGGCATCCATGCTTCTACCCGCCCCCCCATTATTCTATTCTCTTCCTAACATTATGCAAGCGATATCTGATAAGTATCCCTATAATTATCACTTCATCCCAGCAGTATTTAGGGGTAGGTCCACAGTTCATGCAGTAAGACATGGTGGACATGCTGCTGGGATTCGTCGACATGGCCTTGCATTTGTGTTCTGTGGACTGTGTTATGTCATTATTTGGGACTCCATAAGATAACATACATTGGCAGTATGGGTGAGACACAGGCCTTTGACAGAGGACTGTAGGGCATTTGGTAGTGATGCAAGCCATCTTTACCAGGCTAGTGAATTCTGTTACTCCTACAGTCCCAGGCTGCAAGCCACTGAATTCCCCCTGGGGTAATAGGGTAGGTGTGGAAGGTGTTAATCGCAATAGTTTCTGTCCTTATTAATCCATTGTTGTGGATGCTGGCTGTGTGCTGCTTAGAGCTAGGGACACTCCTTCATGGGACACCTCTTCAGCATGCTGCATTCTGTGGGTAATCCCATACAAAAATGGGGGTCATATTGTACTCATTCCCAACAGCAGGGATATGACCTGTGATGAAACTGTGGCTGATGGTGGGGTGAGCTGAGTGCATGTGTGCTATGGAAGCTTCTTGCAGCTGACTCACAGATATATGTGGGGCATTTCCCTTATGCTGGCCTGTGCAGGGACATCAGTGGTTTCTCAGTACTTCATAACTGTGCCTTTTGTGGTCTGCCAGTGTTTGAACAGACTACATCAGTATTCCATATTACTCAGACAACTAATGCGCTCCTAACCTTTATGTACAATTCCAAAGGTGTGTCCATTTGACAGTAGCATTTTATACACTCTCTATCTACGGTACTTCCACCTGTGTACTGTGTGTATGTCTGGGGCGACATTCATGCCATGTACATCTTTCAGATGGTGACAGATATTACATCTGAACCATTAGTATGGATTACTGCTGGATTGGGTCTTGCTGGGATGCATTGTGTTTGGCACTGCTCTTGTTAGAACTTGGCCCTGTCATCAACAGTACTGGCCATAGGCCACCAGGACACAACCCTCCATGCCTACATGCTGACCACTTTCACACAATATACAATACACAACAATCTAATACACAGAGCTCTGCATATTGTACATGTTCAACAATCTATCCTGCTAATTTGGCCAGCTCAAGTAATCTGTGTTCCACTGTTATTATACCCATACGTACATGATACTACATTTTGACATAGGATTGTGGTGGGGGGGCACACCTAACAACTGTAAACATTTGCTATGACTGCATTGGTAGTTCAGGTACTCTGTTGGCTTCCATTTCATTCTGTATTCTGACCTATCATGCAGACTAGAGGCATATCAGTGTAGTACCGATCTTAGGTTTTATTGACCTACATTTCAGTTTAAGAATTCTTACCCTTCGGAAATAACATCCAACTGCCTGACCTGTTTTAGTCTTTCTGTGTAGGTCTGCGGGGGGGCTGTTCTCCATTGCCATCAATCAGAGACCTTAACACAGCCATAGTTTGTGGTCATCTACACCTATCCTGCTGGTTGAGACTGTTGTTGTGTACGTGAGCCTCACTGACATGCACATGTGTGTCCTATGGACATACATTTGGCCCACCACATGTCCTGCAGTGGGATTTGTTACCTTGTCTAGTACTGCCTACTATGTTGACACCAGTATTCGTTATGGATTTCATGCTGCCCATATAAGTGTCTACTATCTGCTACCATCCCATTCAGCCACCCAATTTTCTTGCATGCTCACATCCATACCATAGACACAAGAAACAGAACATACTACTCCATTCAGCAATTGATAGTGAGAGTGACTTACCTTGTGGCTGTGCCAGTACTGAGGATGAAGCTGGAGGGCTGACTATGTTAGATGCACATAGTACACTCCATATACATGGTTAAGCACAGGTAGTGTCATGTTTGGCATCCCTTTTACTGTATGTGTGAGTCAGAGAGAGGTGTCATTCCCTGAGTTCCTACCATGTCAGTGTATGTGTTATGCTTTACCTCTTTACCAAAGCCTAGGAATACTGGGCACTCCTCCTTCTGCCTACAGTGGCAGGCTCAGGTTGTTCCTCCTCTGAGTACCTCTGTGCCTGTGCCTGCCTTGGCAATGGTGGGGGGCTGTGTGGCCATGCCCTGTGCTGTTCCTGCTGCAGCTGTTTCTGCAGGACCATATTGTGTAGCATGGCACATACAATGACAATTTGGGTACATGTAGCTGGAGAGTACTGCAAGGCTCCACCGGATATGTCCAGGCAGTGGAACCATGACTTCAGCATTCCAAACACACGCTCTATTATGATTCTCATTTGTGCGTGTGCCTCATTATGGAGTTCTTGTTCGGGTGTGTATGTATTTCTGATGGGTGTCATCAGCCACAGCTCCAGTGCGTAACCAGCATTCCCCACTAGTTGGCCATATGGGATGTCCCCACTGGCAAATCTCTGGTACAGCTGCATCATATGCCAGATGTGGGAGTCATGATTGCTTTCAGGGCTGCAAGCACACACATTCATTATAATGCCCTGGGCATCGCACACGACCTGGCAGTTGATATAGGGGAAGCCCTTGTGGTCTATGTAGAACCCTACCCCACTCTCTGGTTGGTGCTTTGATGTGTATGTGCATGCAGTCTATAGCACCCACTACTTCAGGGTATTCTGCTATTTGGTGGAAGAGACACATATTGCTGGTCAATGCCTCATGGTTGTTGTGGAAATATATGTGCTCACCGGCATGTGCTGACATGGCATCCAGTAACTGGTGGAGTACCCTGGATGCTGATGCCTGTGAGATCCCCATGTTATCCCCAGTTGGCGTTTGGGAGGTACTTGTGGCTAGTAGTCTTAAGTCTACACATACCTTGGTATCCACTGGGATGGGTTCCCCTCTGTTGGTTCTGTGTGTGAGGTGTGGCTGGCACAGCTGAACAATTTGCTGTAGGAGGTCTCTGTCCACCCTATAGCGCTCCACTATCTCCAGCTCATGTAGCCCCTGGTAGGTTACCCTGGGTCTGTACAGTCTTCTTTTTTCCTCACTGTGGGATGGTTATCAGCATTCTCATCCTCACCACCCTCAGCCTCTTCCACATATTGATTTATGAGAGCGAAAGCAGCCCCTTTCATTTTGTTGGTTTTGTTAGATACAATTTCCCCGTTTGTGTACACTGGTGGTGGAGAGCTTGTGGGAAAAAACAGAGGGAAAGGTGTTTGCATAGTTTATAGTAGTGTGCTGGGCTAGGCTGCTGCCTGTGTAATTGGCAGATTCTGATACATTTCACCTGCCAGCCATGCTAGTTCTCCTTGATTACCTTCCTACAGCTGTTTTCCCTTTCCATTGCCTTCCTTTTTAAGCCCTGAGTTGCTCAGATGTGAACGGAGCTGCTATTTCCTGGTTATTTATTTATTTTTGTTTGTTTAAAACCCAGTTAACAGCATGCACACCCGTTTAGGCAATGTACATACTGCTAGGCAGCTTCAGACACACCCCCTTCCTTAGCTGTGCTTAGCTAAGGGCAAACACAGGCCACAGAGCTCCAGTAAGCTTACAGCATGCATGACACACACCCTTATGAAGTCATCTAGCTCTTAGGCTTACACCATGATATTACTACACCTACACGGTTGGGTTCAAGCTAGCACTGAGGTGAAATCTGTGATTCAGTACCATTGCCCGCATTTGCATAGGATTGACTGGTAATACATGGTTACAAAACCGACACTCAGCCTTCCCCCTTAGCAACTACTATTCCATGGTCTTGTTGTGTTATGCGTGCCACTGACTATTATGGCAAAATTATGATTTTGTTTTAAAACCTTATTTATAGGTTCATAGGTAGGTACTAGGCTATTGGCCCTAGGGCCTATATAAGCCTAGCCAAATGTACCCTGGCATTCGCCACCCAAGAAAATTATTTTCCTGTGCCACTGTCGAGCAGAGCCACAGAACTGATCCCTGGGGTGAATTTCCTATCTCCCATCCAATCATCAAGATTTTTCTTGAAGAGTGCTAATGAGGAGCTTTGTTTGATATAGATAGGTAGTTTGTTCCAAAGTATGGGAAGTCTCTGGGACAGGAATCTATCCCTCCGGCATGTTCTGTTTATTGTGGTGACGAGGTTTAGGTCCCTAGAGTGTGTAGCTCATAGGGATTGGGATTTCTTTAAGTGGAGCATGTCTAAAAGCTCTGGGTTTGACATAGCTTTGTGTGTTAAGCAGAGATCGCCTCTGAGTAGGCGATATGCAATGGAGTAAAGCTGCAGTTTTTTGAGACAGTCTGCATAGGGCATCTCTTTGAGGCCAGTAATCCTCTTTGTGAGGTATTTCTGTGGCCTTTCCAGTTGTTGTAGATGTCTTGTGAGGTACATACCAAAGGGGCATTGTACTCTATAATGGGTCTAATGAGTGACGAGTAGAGGGAACAATGACCTGCTTTTTCCTGGATGAGAAACCTTTTGTGATGAGGTGTGCCACATAGAAGGATTTCCTGACTACTGTGGCGATGTGATTATCAAAGGAGAGACTACTGTCCACCTGTGTCCCAAGGTCTCTTATCACACTTTCAGTGTTAAGTAGACTACCACCTATGTGGTAGTTCATGGGCACTGAGTTTTTACCAAAAGGGATGACAATGCACTTTTTGGCATTGAGCTTGAGGCCATGGATTTGACACCAGGCATCTGTCTCAGCGAGACCCTTTTGTAGGATGTCCACATCTTTTGGACTTTTGATTATGGCTCCTAGTTTGCAGTCATCTACAAATTCATTAGCCAAAAGCCTTCTGTGTTGGCCTGTACTTCAGAGAAGTAGATACCAAACAGGAGAGGACCCAGAACTGAACCCTGTGGTACTCCACTTGTCACTGGTCTGAAGTTGGATTTGGAGTCTGCTACATTCACAGTGTGGGTTCTGTCAGTGAGCCAGTTGGCAACCCATCTTGTGACATAGGGATTTATACCTAGTTTAGTGAGTTCATCTATAATTCCAGCTTTTTTTATTATTTTCAGGGCGATCCCGGTTGAGGACTGCTGCCCTGTGCTTAAACAGCCAAAATTGGCCATAAAAAAAAAAAAAGTTAATTTTTATAACTTTACAACTGATTTTTATGCCTTTGGCCAAATATTTGGTCTTTGGCATGCATAACCCCTCTAATACATGCGTTCTTACGAGCTGTCATGTCTCCGTTTTGTAGTTTGCAGAAATATATTCAGCTACTGACTGAATACATTTCTGCAGTCTACACTATTCCTGCACGGACGCCTGCCTGCTTCCAGGATTGTTAATTCACCTCATTTGCATGGTTTTCACCAGCAAATGAAGTATTAGCATACAGGGGCTGTGTCTGTGCAGGATTAGTGCAGGAGCGCTCGTGCTCGTGCTCATTCCTGGATCGCACGTCAACCATATTGCCTGCAGCAGCTCTTGCACTATTCCTGCATGCTCTGCAGAGCTTGCTGAATCCTAAGGTGGGTTTTGCAAAGTTTTGTCATCTTAGTATATTATTAAGATACTGATGAGGTGTAACTCACAAAAGAAAATAAAAAAAAAGAAAAAACTGGAAGTGTGCTAATTACAAATGTGAAAGATAAAGGAAAACTCAACAAAATGTTTCAAATGTGCTACAGAAGAAATTAAAGATTTTGAAAATCTTTGTCTGATTTGGTGGAAAGATTGTAAAAGTGACAATGAGAACAAAAACAATGTATGAGGAATGAAAATCAAGAAGGACAAAATAAAATAAAACAATTAGAGGCTGACTTTCAAAAGCTAAACTGAATGCAGGAAGCTAGATAACACTATAAATTTAACTGGTGACACAGTATAAAAATAAAATGTCAAATAGATAATCTAATCCTAAAAGAAACAGAAGTGGTTGTTTTAGATAAAGGCATTTATTTGTGAATGCACTGAGAAAAGAACTCCAGATACTTAACATGGAGATATAAAAAAGAAAAAGAAATGTACCAATACCATAGGTTCATCCTAAAAGTGCTGACATCTTATTGTCAGAACAAGACGTTAAACAATCCCTGGGATTCATTTACAACTGTGTAGGCTTTGTACGGAGTCTAAATGATGTTTATGTGTTAACACAATGAGCAGCAGTGCTGATCGCAAATGCATGCTGCTCATTGCACTTACATGAATACAAACATGTTTTTGCAGCCAGCAATAGTGTTGATAGCCACAAACACATGTTGAGCAGCATAAGCCCAAAAACAGTAAACCAACAGGCTTGCCTAGGGCAAACCTGTTAAGTGTGCTCGCCAGAACTGAATTAGAAGGTACATAGGGAAAATAATGCAGGCTATACCAGGCCGAGAGCATGCACTGAGCGTAATGTACACTCAAATAAAAACTATGGCTACAGAAATAAGGAAGAGGGAAGGCTAAAAGGCAAGGCTAACTACAATCAAATGTCTACCATGCACAGAAGAATGTGCTGAGGACAGTGTGCAAACAAATCAAAGATATGAATATAGAAAGAAAGTATGGAAACTGTTTTAAGATAATTTAGTTAAACGTTTGTATGCCTCAAAGACAATATGGTAACATACAGTAATGCAGTATGTATGTCATAATATTCAATGGCCAGCTCACTTCCTGAGCGAATATACTTAAATAAAAATGACATGATTGCATAAGATGTGAGAGTTACACAAAGTGCCATTGGAATAGAAGGGAGTGCTCATGCTATAAACATGACTAACATGCTGATTTGAAATGACAGTTATCAAGGACACTACATACATTACTGGATCTTTGCAATGCCTGGATTTCATCAATATGATGGTGTTTGAAAAGAAGAATGTCTCATCATCCAAAATCGAACCCATGCCGTTAATGTTACCACTGAGTTGTGTATTAACCATGTATGCCACAGAAATAGGTATAATACATGTATCAAAAGGAACACCCTTGTAGGGAGTTCCACACATTCATGTTTTAATGGTTATGGACCCCATATGTAGGTGAGTGTGGCCTTAAAAATGTGGTAGCATACTGGGCTATACGTAACACCCTTGTCTAAGGCAGTCCTGCCTGACACATTTATTAGCCAGACAGATAATAACAGA
The DNA here is from genome assembly GCF_019279795.1 of Protopterus annectens. Lineage (NCBI taxonomy): Eukaryota > Metazoa > Chordata > Ceratodontiformes > Protopteridae > Protopterus > Protopterus annectens. The sequence goes on along the minus strand of NC_056745.1, from coordinate 1,529,041,743 downwards.
TGGCCATACTACACTAGGAAGTCATATATTCGACAGAGCTGTGTATTCTCTGCATTGGCCACAGCAGAGTAATGGATATTCTCACAAACAAGTGAAATTAATGTGCGAATTAAGAAAGGATCTTTGATAATGAATGTCAGATTAGCATGTCAGTCTGATGGAAATTAATTGACTATGCTCCCATGCACACAAATGTAATCAGTCCGCTATCAATGTTCCTTGCTCAAGGACCATTTCTCTGTATTTTTGTACACATAAAACAGAAGAAATGAATCACAGTTTTTGTGTGCAATGCAATAGTCAATGCATGTGCCACAGAAGCACCCTAACCATGTTATTGCCAGAGCAATTGGTTTACTGCCATGAAATTAAAACAGACATTCACATGCGTTTGTGCAGCATCATATCATGGGGTGATAATGACATGGTATGATGGTTGTTGTGCGGCATCAGTACATCCACACACATTCCCCTATGCTAGAACTGAACTTCAAACTGTAGAACTCCTCCAACTAACAATACTGGTATGAATCATATGCTCCATAAGACAGCTGTAGAAATTCACCTGTGTGAACTCATTTTATCAGATGTATTTTATTTGGCCATAGTTTTACTCATAAAATGTATGGCAGAGGCTTCTCCCACTCTCTGTGGACATCTTAGAACTGAGGGGGGTGTCATTCATGCAGAACTGTTAAAGACACAAATGATTAAAGTCAGCCAAAGCTGGTTTTGAACACTTAACTAAGTTTTCAGAAACTCGGCATAATAATGGGTTCAGTGAACATGCCATAGTACAAGTGCACCTTCAACTGTGATATGTTTGTCTAGGTGAAAGCATTACATAATGTTAATGAATCAAGAAATACATGTTCTTGTAATTAAATCTTTATGTCAGATAATTATATGTGCTCAACATCTTTTCCTAAAAGGCAGTGTTGAGTAGCTCACTGGCATGGATGTTGTCAAAGTATTAGAGCATGTGTAGTTATATTTTGAGGCTTTGGACTTAAACAGTAAATTACCAGTGGTCAGTGGTGCTCCCTGCCACCCTGCGTCCAAATAAGGAGCAGAGGAAACTGGATTGATTGTGATTAAATGTAAAACAGATCTATTTTATGTTAATGGTTAATCTGTCATGATTGCAATATTTGTCATGGCAGTACTCAGTCCTGTGGAGCTATAACATTTTGCATGCTGCATTCTGCCTTTGTAATGTTATGGTCAAAGCTTTATTGAAGAATGAAGTGTTATGATTGCCTTTCTCATTTGTGTGATGGTCAGCAGCTAGCAGTGTTCACTGTTGAAGGAAAAACTGAAACATTTAATTCAGCCTACCATCTATAGCACAAACAAGCTTAGAGGTGATGTGGAGCTGGTAGCACTCTGGACAATACTGAGTGGAGAAATGCGACCTGCTACCTATATGTCTCAGAGGCACAAAGTATAAGTGCAGCAAACTTCATGGAAGAGCACAGGTGAAGCAGGGTTTGAGTCCAGCATGGAGTTAAGTTTAGAAAGGTTGTAAAAATGTTATTATTATAATTAGTTTTGGTCAGGACTGTAAAAGTACATAGGAATAACTATCCTAAATATGTTTATTACCCAAATTGAGTCAGTAATTTCTATAAAAATAAGCTTGCATATATGCTATTTCTCAGCCATGCTTCACAGAAAACTGTTTGAAGAAGGTGTAGGAAACTGGAACATGATGGTGACATGAGCATGGTGTTTCGTGGCTAACGTGTATCCCACACTTACACAAATAATATTAATTGTTAGAAAAATAACATTACTGTATAACATATATCAGTATTTGAACCTTTGGCAGTAGAAACAAAAACTTTACAGACAGAGGAGCTCACATTTAATAACCTTCACTCACAAACTGTAAGAGACACTGACAACACATTAGTAAAGATATTATGTAGGCAGCAGTATTCATTACACATATATCAGTTGCAGCCTCCCTTACATGTTACATGATATCCAGCATGCTTGATAGATATGGAAGAGTATCATAGGTTTATAGGTTCACAGGAGGCTATTAGGTTAATGGCCCTAGGGCCTTTACAAGCCTAGCCATGTTATGCCCACGTTTCCTAATTAACATTTGTTAGGTGGTCGTTATTTGCAGAGTGAGTTTATGATCAGCACCAACTTCCTCTTTCCATGAGGGACATATATGCCATCCCTGGGGTGAATTTACAGTCTCCCCTCCAATTGTCTAGGTTGAGCTGGAATAGGGTTATTGAGGAGCTTTACTTCTTGTGAACTGGGAGTTTATTCCAGAGGAGTGGCAATCTCTGGGAGATATATCTGTATCTTCAGTATGTTCTGTTAATGCCACAAGCTAGGTTGAGATCCCCAGAGTGAGTGACCCTTATCCCATTTGATTTGCGGATGTGTTGCATTTCCATTACTGCAGGGTCAAAGACTGTTCTGTAGACCAGGCACAAGAATAATGCTAATTAATATATCTCTGTTTATACCTCTAAAATTGAATTCATCTGGCAACTAACAAAATTCCTGCTTTTATGTATATATTCTGTATATATTACTGTAATCACTATCTGTCACATTGTATCTGCTTTTATACCAATTAATGTTTAATATTTCCTGTATCTATGTTCTTGTTGGAGCTTTTCTCCCTGGGCCTCCACTGAAAATGGCTTCTTTAAGGCCTAGTGGACTTTCCCGGTAAACAAATGCAATAAATAAAAATAAATAAATAAATAAATAAATAAATAAGTCATCTCTCAGTAGCCTGTAGGATACAGATTGCAGTGACAGGGCTTTCAGTCTTTCCATGTAGGTAATATTGTGGAGGCCCTGAATTATTTTGGTGAGAAACCTCTGTAATCTCTCCAGCTGCTGCAGGTGTCTGGTGAGGTACATGCAAAAGGGAGCAATGTACTTTATTAGTGGTCTGATGAGTGTCGATTACAGAGGAGTTATAACATCCTTAGTCTTAGATGCTATGCCCTTACTTATGAGATGTGCAATGTAGAAGGCTTTCTTACCACTGTGGATACATGGTAATCAAAGTTTAGATTGCTATCAACCTGTGTTCCCAAATCTTGCACCACTGGGTTTGAGCTTAGGGGGTGCTGTCAATACTCTAATTTGCAGGGACTTCATCTTTGCCAAAGGGGATAATAATGCACTTTGTGTGTTTAGTTTTAGTCTGTGGCTTTGGCACCAATCATGTGTCTGTGTTAGCCCCTTATGTAATATATTAACATTGTTTGGGGACTCAATGATTGCACCCAGTTTGCAATCATCAGCAAACTTGGTAAGTGACAAGCCATCTACTTTCACATGGACTTCCAAGAAATAGATTCCAAACAGTAGACAGCCTAGCACAGATCCTTGTAGTATGCCACTAGTAACTGGTCTACTGGTAGAGATGAAATCCCCAACTTTGACATTATGCATTCTGTCACTGAATGAGTTGGCTATCCATCTAGTGATGCATGGATTAATCTCCAGTAATTTTTGCAAATATTTTGGGTTTCATAAACCATGATGTGAATGGACCCCATTCCTAAGTCAAAGTATGATTAAAGTTCATGAAATTAGTATTGTTTCAGTCTTTCATGTCAGCCAGAAGTACTCTTTTCAGCAACCGCAATGTGCTCAGTAATTACTCCTTCTGCAATTTGTATGGAGTTACGTGTATCAATAACATATCTAAATACGATTGTAGATTCTTTTTTATAAGACCCATTGATCCTACTATTATTGGAACTGTCTGGGTATCTTTCTTCTACATTGCTCTTTTTTCTGCCTGCATATCCTGATATTTTATGACTTTGCGTCTCTCTGTAAGAAGGACACTGTAGTCACTGGGTGTAGTGATTTCAATGATCAATGCTACTTTTGTGTTCTTTTCATGAACCACTATACCTGCTTTTCTCACATATGTCTTTTGAATTGTTAGTAATGGGTGATCCTATGTGATGTAGACATCTTTGTTTTCTATGATGCTTTGTGGCTTATGTTTCCAGTGTTTATCAGCTACTCCACTATTATAATGTTGCATGATTTACAGTCTTGCCACATTATTATGCCTTTCAGTATACAGCCCTTCTGCCATTAGCATGTCATAATCATCAACAAGGTGTGCATCTGTTTCCAATTCTGTTTTACAAAACCTACATTTCTCTGTTTCTCCCACGTGTTCAATGGACTTTGTAAACCAACATGTATGTAGTCTACTATCCTGGGCCACCAATATTAACCTTTCATCTTTTGGGTTGAATCTGCCTCTCCTTAACCATTCCTGCATTTGATCCTGATCAACATGAGGTTTTTCCAGGAGTTTTGTATACTTGCAACTGTATTTATGCATTTTCCACATTTCTTGCCTTCTCATCTGATCCTTCACCTTATATTCTTATTTTTGTTTGTTTCTGGCACATTCAGTTGCTGCTGGATTTTTTATCTACTTTTGGTTTGATTTCCATTCCTGCTTGACGTGGATATGTTTCTGCTAGACTAAGAAGGGAAGTCATCTTAGATTTATTCTCCTCATGTTTCAAAAACTTTCACTATGTTTGGGTTTCGTGAGGTCAGCAGAAATGTATGCAGTCCCATCATTGCAGATCTATATATATAATTAATTTCAAGGAGGCCCATACCCCCTTCAGAGCGGGGAATATATAATCTTGGTATGCACTGATTTTTATAAATCATTTGATGAGCATGAAGCGTCCTCCTTGTTTTCCTGTTTAATCTATCCAACATCTTTTTTGGTCAATCACTCCAAAACTGTAACTCAGGACAGGAAAAGCAAATTGGTTTATAGCTTGAACTTTGTTCCTAGATGTCAACGCTGTTTTCAAGATTAATTTAGGTTTTCTAAAATATTCCTTATTGAGTTTTATTCACATTTGTTCATGTTTTATTGTTGATCCTTCATCAGTTCGCATATCTTTATACACTCCCTCTTGCTCAAGTTCTTTTATATCACATTCTTGTCCCAAACAGATGTTTTCTTGATAATGCAGCTTTCCTGCTTTAAAGGTTGCTTTTGCACATTTATCAAGACCAAATTACATTCTTATGTCATCTGAAAACATTTTGACTACTTGCAGTTGTGTTTTCAGTTCCTCTTGCAGTTGTGCTTTCAGTTCCTCATCTGATGAGATATACAGTTTTAAATCATTGGCAAAGAGAAGATGAAAAGTCTTTACAATTTGTTGCTTTCTGGGAACCAAATTATAGCCCTGACCTAATCTGTTAATCAGACAGCTTAATGGGTTACGGGCAAGGAAAAAGAGCAGCCTGACAAAGAGTCACCCTGGAATATCTCCCTTTGGATTGTTATCCCTGGAATAATAATTTGTCCTTTAATAAGGCTTAACTGCAAAGTGGTTTACTACAGTTTCATGGTCACTGTGTTATAGTTTATCAGTGCAGGGTGTATCTTATACATTTTTAAGCACTCTTTTATCCACAAATGTGGGATACTGTCAAATGCTTTTTTGTTGTCTATCCATGCCATACTTAAATTCTTCTCCTTTTTACAGTTCTCCACTAGGACTTATTTTAACAACAAATGATCCTTTTTCCATATGACTTTCTTTTATTACCTCTTTGTTCTATTGCCATAATTAAGTTTTCTTCTAAATGACTATAAACTCTGTTGGCATCAATTCCAGTGTATAGTTTATATGTCGTCAGAAGGCAAGTTGTTGGTCTATAGTTTTTAGGGTAGCTTGCCGGTTAACTCTTAAGCAGGAGCATTGTTTTCCCTGTTCATAGCCAGGCTTTTGTCTGTTCAGGGTGCGCACATAAAAAGTTCTTACTCATGGCTAAATATTTGTGCAAAGATGTTAATACTTTTAGTCAGAAATTAGGTACTGTATCTGGGCCTAGGGCTTTCCAATTAGAGGCTTTTCTTAATTTTGTTTCAATCTCTCTGTCCATTATTTCATCCCATTTCATATCCTGTACATTTGAACTTCTTATTCTTTCTTTTACTTATTTTATCCATTTAGCATCTTTGCTATGTTTCACAGGATCTTCAGAAATATTTCTCCAAAAAGTATCTATTTCTTCATTTTTGGTGGTCTTTCAGTTCCTTATACCTTGTTTCCCAATTCTCTATAAAACTTTTTTGGGTCAGCAGTAAATTGCTTATTTTGTACTTTTCCTTTATATTTATCTGTGCATCTTCTAAGTTTTTCTACCTGTACTGATATTTTTAGTTTATTATTTGTGATAGTGCATTATAAATCCTGATCTGTTATAATACTGAGCATTGCTTTCATCACATCTATCGTTCTATGTATTTTTGTTGATCTGTTCCCTCTTCTATACTCTTCTAACAGTGACACTCCTTGTCTTAATTGCCTTATAGTTTTCTCTATTCAATACTTCCATGATGGCATTCGATTTCTCCCCTTCCTTTCCCTTATGTGAATGATAGTTTGAACATTATAAGTTATTTATTTTAAAGTAATTTAATAATTTAAAAGTTTATGCATTTTTATTATTGGATAGTTTCATTGGTGATGTCATCATTTTAAGACATATAAAGTGAGTTAGTTAAAGATGGCTCACATCTGATGAAGTGTATTAAACGAAAACGGAGAGGTTAAAACTTTTATGTGCTTATGTGTTACTGCATGTGGTTCTGCAACTGCTTGGACTTTATTCAATAAACAAGCATTTACATAGGAATCTATACATGGCTTTATTGCTTCGCCTGACAGTGGTACTAGTGTGGATTATCAGTTTTTAGTGCTTTTGGTACCTATTTGCTTTTTGTTTTGTGATTCTCTATGGATAGTCCTATCTGTTGTGTTCATTTGTTTTGTCAAACTTCTGATTTTTTGGGTTTCATTGACCTTCTGCAGTCTATTTCTTTCCTTGATCTTAATATGTCGGTCCATCTCTATTAAATCAAGCAACTCTTCTCTTAGATCATTTTCTTCTAAACTGAAGGCACATTCTTTGTTTGCCCTTTCCTGCAGGCATTCTACAGAAAGTTCCAGAGCTTCTTCTTGTGCCATGTTCTCTTCAGTTTCAGCCTGTTCACTGTCATGTGTCCTCTGTGGTTCCTAGCTTCACTATTCATCTGTGGATTTTTTTTCAGCCTATGTCATCCACTGCTCTTTCATATGGGAACTCACTAGGCTATTACTGCACGACATTGACTGTGTCAGAGTTGCCACAGTTTCCTGTTTTTTCCATTGCTGTATAGCTACAACTGAACCTTTGCACTGGTTTCCTGTTGGAGGCTCCAAAGTATCTTTATATGTCAACTGATTAGATGCTTCCTGCTCCACTGGTTTCTCCTTAATTTGGGTGTCTGTTGCTCAATCCTGTTGTGTTGTTATCTGAGTTAAATTTTCTACACTAAATCCTTCATTTTCAGGTACTGCATAACCTCAGTTTCTATTTCTTTAACTTCTCTATTACTAATCCTCTTTTCTACTTTTCCTCTATGTTGTCTTATTTTGTGTATTGTAAAATTTTCCATATCTGGATGCCTTTGCCTGTATTTCTCTTCAAATACCTTTGGTGGTTCTTCCTAGATGGAAGAGTTTCTCAATGATACCTGAGTGGGGGATTGTGTCAAAACCCTTGGCAATGTCAGTATAGGCATTATGTACTGTTGTGCCTTCATCCAGGGCCTTGGTGACATTCTTGAGGAAGTCCACCAGGTTCATTAAGCATGCTTTACCCTTAATGAAGTCAAATTGGGTTGGGTCAAGAGTTTGAAGGTCACTTATGTCCTTGTTAATAAGGTCTATGATGTTTATTTCCATGGCTTTGCAGATAAGGCTGGTTAGGCTTATGGGTCTATAGTTCTCAGGGTCAGTTGATGGACCCCCTTTGTGCAAGGGGATTACCATTGCTATTCTCCACTCTGCTGGAAAACAGCCAGTGCTCAGGCTGATGTTAAAGACAGTGCCAAGCCATTCTTCTAGGATTTGTTTTAGATTGTTTAATAAGCAGTGTGGGATGTTATCTGGTTCCATAGAGGCCATGTTTTTGGCCTTGGGAAGTGTGGATATGACCTGCTCTTTGGAGGTACTAAGTAGAGTATTGGTGTCAGGTATGGTTTGGGGTAGGGCTGATGAGGACAGGAAGGGGTGAAGTTTGAACTAAATCTGTATGCTAGCCTTGGTGATGTCCTCAGGTTCAGTGTGAATGGTAACATCCACTAATAATTCGGCACAAAGCTGAGCCTTCTGTTTTAGATTTCAGATGTAGCTAAAGAATGCCTTATGATTATCCTTAACCAGATATACTAATTTAGCTTCATAATTAGCTTTACAGGACTTTACAAGATATCTGACTTGCTTGTTCAGGCTGTCGAAGTTATTCTTTTTCTGCTGAGTAACTTCCATCTTGTTCTTAGACATCAGTTTCTTCTTTTTGTTAAATAACCTGTTTATACTTGAGGTCTCCAGGCTTGCCTGTTTTTTGACAGGACCTGCTTTTGATCCAGTTGGGTACAGCTGAGTCTATACAGTTGCTTAGGTAGCTATACGGGGCATTTGTGTACTCCTCTGCAAAGGAGTTATTTTTGGCTCACAGTTTATAATATTAACTCAGTTTTACTAGAACGCAACAGACATGTTGTTATTTGCACTAAGCTAATCAGTCCAGTACTGGATCATAAAATCACAACATTTTGCTAACACTTGAAATGCCATTTGGCATCACATAGTAGACTTGCTCATTGCTAGACCTTGCACAAATGCTGAGAAGTGCAACTGATTAAACAAAAGAATGGTAGGCAGATGCATAAGCAAAGGGACATAAACACAGGCAGTAAGAGCTTCAACTACTGTTGGATTTGACCCATTGAAAAAATGAAAAAAAGAAGTGCATAGAGATTATTATTATCTCAACACAGCAGAAAGGAAATCCTCCCTCCCCATGTAAAAATCACACAACTGAAGGGACAGTGATAACCTACTTAAGCAAAGGAAGATGTAGATATTAGCCTTGAGCAAAGTAAAGGCAGTATACAAATGCCATAACATGAAGTTTACATTTATCAGCCTAATGAATAGTCAAAAGTAGAAGGGGTGAGAGAGAAGGGGTGTAGATATAGAGAGATGGACAGATACATAAAAGTTTGGTGTTATGGTACATTCATGCACATTTATTGTGTGGCTTCATTATTAATCTGTCATGCTTTGTCTCATTAACTCATGGCTCTGTGGATTACGAAGGTGTAGGAGAGGAAAAGCAAGATTAAGACATAAATAGAATAAGGGTTATTTCATAATTCTGCCTTATCTGGATAGATCTCTTTCTGAATGCATTTTTATGCAGCATTCAAACTCTGTTCTTGAAAGGTTATAACTGGATATAACTTAAGATGTATGTAATTTAACATATCATACATCCCATTCAGAAATAACGTGGCATCCATCTGGAATTGAACCCTTGATCCTGTACCCAAAAAAGTCTTCAGGCAAGTGCCCTATGTCAATATGGCGCTAAGAAACTTGCACTTTATTACATTCGTCAGTGTAATACTCTGTATTCTTATAGCATACCATGTTTAAGCACATTTGTGTGAAGATAACTGGATTAATATGGGTGATGGCAAAAACTCAACAGTTTTTGACATAGGATGTGAATAGCTACACTGTCACTGGGCATTGGTGAGTGGTGCCAAACTCTGTGCAAATATTGAGACCAAGAACTGAAGGCTTTCTGATAAGCCATGTGTGTTGAGTGTGATTCTATATTTTGACCAGATTAAACATGAAAAAAATGGGGTTGATAGAAAAGTGGTGAAAATGGGGGGGGGGGCAAGCAGAGGGGAGAACACAAGGGAAAGAATTCAGGAATTTGCAGGAGGGCAGTGGGAAAGAACCACAGCTAACCGCTTCTTCACTACATAAATGTAGAAGTGTAAAAGAATATACTGAATCTGGAATGTCACCACACCAAGAATGGGTGACAACATAATAATGTTGTGGAGCCAATTGGACCAAATCAAATGTGTTGGGAATTGGAGAACTATGTATGGGACGATTTTTTTTTTTTTTTGAGTGGGACAGCTGCACATTCTTTTTTTCAAAGAAAGAGGAATGTTGCAGAAGGAGTTTAGGAATGTGAGGGTCAGGTAGGCAGGGTTCATGAGGAATCAGGTGCAGACATACAGGGCATACAGTCAGACAGGGATGGTGATGGACACAAAAGGTTGGGGGACATCATGACTGGAGTTAAGTATAGGGCATCAGAGGCATACCCATGTCAAGCATGAGAATAGTTAATACCTAGTCTTAACCCTCATAATTGTCATCAATGACTTCTGCCTCACTTCCTTGTGTCAGTACTGGACATGGCATCATCTTTGCAATATGCAGAAGCACCTTCTTCACACAGCCAGTTTTGGCACAAAGACCCTTTTCTATAATATTCTGCATCAGACCTGTCAGTGCTTGCCGGGTGACAAAATCACCACCTCCACTACTACTTCTTCTCCTCCAGGAATATACCACTGCACAAGCAACTGGGACAGAGCTACCTGATGCAGATGGAGCAGGTAGGGCAGGGATTCTGGAGGCAGCAGTAACAGGTTGTGAACCCAATGTGCTGGGTGTTGGTACTGCAACCTGTGGAGTGTTGGTGGGCTAATTCACAGTGGCCGGTCGATCTCGCTCTGCTGAATTGCATTTTTTAAGAAGAAATGTATGACAACAGAACAACAGTAAGTAACTGAAAAAGTAAAATAAATATATAAATAAATAAAAAATAAAATGGAGACAGATAAGGAGTGAGATGAGATACAAAAAGAGAGAATTAGATCCATGACATGTCATAGGTTCATAGGTAGGTACTAGGCTATTGACCCTAGGGCCTATATAAGCCTAGCCAAAGGTACCCTGGCTTTCGCCACCCAAGAAAATTATCTTCCTGTGCCACTGTCGAGCAGAGCCACAGAAGTGATCCCCGGGGTGAATTTCCTATCTCCCATCCAATCATCAAGATTTTTCTTGAACAGTGCTAATGAGAAGCTTTGTTTGACATATATAGGTAGTTTGTTCCAGAGTATGGGAAGTCTCTGGGACAGGAATCTATCCCTCCAGCATGTTCTGTTTATTGTGGTGACAAGGTTTAGGTCCCTAGAGCGTGTAGCTCATAGAGATTGGGATATCTTTAAGTGGAGCATGTCTAAAAGCTCTGGGTTTGACATAGCTTTGTGTGTTAGGCAGAGATCGCCTCTGAGTAGGCGATATGCAATGGAGTAAAGCCACAGTTTTTTGAGACGCTGTGCATAGGGCATCTCTTTGAGGCTGGTAATCCTCTTTGTGAGGTATTTCTGTGGCCTTTCCAGTTGTAGATGTCTTGTGAGGTACTTACCAAAAGGGGCATTGTACTCTATAACGGGTCTAATGAGTGACCGAGTAGAGGGGAACAATGACCTCTTTTTTCCTGGATGAGAAGCCTTTTGTGATGAGGTGTGCCACATAGAAGGATTTCCTGACTACTGTGGCGATGTGATTATCAAAGGACAGACTACTGTCCACCTGTGTCCCAAGGTCTCTTATATCACTTTCGGTGTTAAGTAGACTACCACCTATGTGGTAGTTCATGGGTACTGAGTTTTTACCAAAAGGAATGACAATGCACTTTTTGGCATTGAGCTTGAGGCCATGGCTTTGACACCAGGCATCTGTCTCAGCAAGGCCCTTTTGTAGGATGTCCACATCTTTTGGAGTTTTGATTATGGCTCCTAGTTTGAAGTCATCTGCGAACTTCATTAGCCAAAGACCTTCTGTGTTGGCCTGTACTTCAGAGAAGTAGATACCAAACAGGAGAGGACCCAGGACTGAACCCTGTGGTACTCCACTTGTCACTGGTCTGAAGCTGGTTTTGGAGTCTGCTACTTTCACAGTGTGGGTTCTGTCAGTGAGCCAGTTGGCAACCCATCTTGTGACATAGGGATTTATACCTAGTTTAGTGAGTTTATCTATAATTCCAGAGTGGGGGATGGTGTCAAAAGCCTTGGTGAGATCTAGATAGGCTGTGTGAACCACCTTACCCTCATCTACGGCTTTGGTGACTGCTTCAAAGATGTCTATCAGGTTTAGGAGACATGATCTGCCTTTTACAAACCCAAACTGGGTGGGGTCCTGAGTTTGGAGATTACCAATGTCATTGTTTATAAGTTCCATGAAGATACGCTCCATAGCCTTGCAGACCAGGCTCGTTAGGCTAATTGGGCGGTAGTTTCAGGGGTCTGTGGTGGCTCCCCCTTTGTGGAGTGGGATAACTGTCGCTGTGTGCCATTCAATGGGCACATAGCCTGAGGTGAGGCTATGATTGAACATGGTACTTAGGTGGGTGCCAGTTCGTTCTGTAGTTCATGTAGAACACAGCCTGGTATGTCATCAGGTCCCATGGATGCTGTGTTCTTGGCTTTGGATAGTGTGTTTTTTACCTGTGCAGCCGTGATTACAGGAACTTTGCATTCTTCTGGTATAGAGATGGGCCCTTTAGGGGATGACAGAGGGGTAAAGTTAGAACTGAACCTATCTGCCAGGATGTTGTCAATATCCGTTGGTTCTGTATATTTAGTGCCATTGTGCTGCAACTCAGACCAGATCTGAGTGTTGCCATTGAGATTCTTGACATGGCTGTAGAATGCTTTGTGGTTGTCTTTAGAGTCAGTGGCAATTTTGTTTTCATAACTAGCTTTGGACGATTTTATGAGGGATCTCAGCTTCTTACTGAAGCTGACCAGGGAGGTTCTCCCATCATGGGATTTTACTCTTTTTTGCAACAGTTTCATTCTTCTGTTGTAGAGTTTGTTTATGGCAGGGGACCACCAGATTGGCTTCCTTTTTTTGGAGGATAGCAACTTAGTTCTGTTAGGGATTGCATGATCCTTGCACTCATATAAGTGCTTATAAAGTGCATTTGTGTAGGATTCAGCAGTCATACCTCTATTGTCCGTCAGCATGGGTGTCGTGAAGTTTGCCACTTCTGTCTTAAGAAGCGTGAAGTTGGCTTTGGAAAAAATTTTTACTGTGGTTTCCCTAATGGGGGGTGAGGGAGGGATGTGGATGTTTAGGGTGATTAGCTTATGGTCGGATCTGACCAATGAGGAGCAACGGTTGCCCATGTTGGTAATAGCCAGGTCTAGGATATTGCTGCCCCTAGTGGGGGTGTGGATAAGCTGATCCATGGCATTGGAATTTATGAATTCCCGAAAACGTTGAGCACAAGTGTTGGTACATGAGTAGTTTTCCCAGTTAATGGTAGGGTAGTTGAAATTGCCCATTACTAGGGTGTTAGGTTGTACCCTAATATTTTCCAGTGTATTAAGAAATGAGGAGTGGGAATCCTGGGGCATGGTGGGGGATCTGTAGCAAGCTACAATTTGGATTGTTGTCTTGCCCAGAGTTAGTTGCACTTGGATAATCTCGGATGCATTATGCTGAGCAACTAGTCTGGAGGTGTGGATATCCTTAATGAATATGGACACGCCTCCACCTTTAGTGTTTCGTTCCAGGTTAGGTGGCCAAAAGGTGTGGTATGAATTATAGCCTGGTAATGCAGGGGTAATATCTGGAGCCTTGAACCAGGTCTCTGTCACTGCACAGATGTCGATGTTCTCCATTTTAAGGAGTGCCTTGAAAGAGTGCATTTTGAGGTTTAGACTTCTAGCATTGAGTAGCAATACCCTCAGATTCTTCTTGCCTGTACCTGTTAGGGTGGTGAATTTGTCATTTGAACCTTGCCTAAAAAAAGGCGCTATAGGGATGGCTAGAGCCTTAGCCAGTATCCAGAATCCCAGGGGCGACAGGTGCAGGCCATCTCTGGCAAAGCATCGCGGCTTGTCGATCATGTCATCCCAGACAGACAGATACTGGATCCCCTTAAAATGACACCAGAAGCTTAGCCAATTGTTGAAGTCAATCATTTTGTCCTTGTACTGTGGTATCATTCTGGGTGATGGCAGGATGCTACTCAGGGCTAGGGTCATACCTGCCAGGCTACAAGATCGAACAGCTCCTCCATGTCCCTTTTCATGTAGTCCAAGGAGGTACGTCTCAGGTCATTCACACCAACATGGACAATGACAGAGTCATATTTGTACTTGTTGTGGCGTGACCTGAGTGCATGTGTTATGTGGCGGACCTGGCACCCGACAGGCAGCTGACAGCAACTTTCGCCTTGTTTAGCCTGGTGAGTGGAACATCAGTGTGCCTGACTATAGAGTCACCTATGACTAGAGTGTTGGGTACGTTGTTATGCCTTATGGGCTGTGTTTGAGTGGCACACTGAGTTTGTGGGCTATGTGTCATTTGGGTTGTGTTGGGGGGGTGGATGTTGCTTGTGTTTCTGCTTTGGAGATCCCTGTAGCTTGGGGAGGTTTTTACTGAGAGCCGCTGCGAATGTAGGTGTGTGTTTTGTGTTTCTATGTGTGTGTTTTGGTGGTGTAGATTTTGAGGGACTATGTGCTGAGTGTGGTGTGGTGCAAGTCCCATAACATTATTATCACTGTACATACAGACTTATAATTATCCATTCTGTATATCTTTGCCACATCCAGTTATGATAAGAAAGTATTACTGTGTTGTGCCACTAATCAATCAAACTGCTATGATATGAGAAATGCAAGTCTTATTTGACTACAGCCATATTGTATAGGTGCTTTCCAAGATAATACTTTTAGTTACTCAAATGGAATTATTGGCAGTTATTATTGCATCTAACGTTGTAAAAATAATATGTGCTGAAGTAGAATCTACATTCAAATTGTGGGTATTGAACCCAGTTACTATAATTCCAGTGTAATTCTTTCCTAATTCAAGCACCAAGAGCAATATGAGAACGAATGTATGCTTGGTGTTACAGTTAAGGTATGCATGCGGAAGTCACAACTGATTTATTGGATTACAATAGTTATTAACCTTACAGTCAGTCCTGATGCATATATGCCCAGTGTCTCTCTGAGGTGAAGTAACCTCTCTTGGTGTGCCTCTGTGTTTGCTGCAATGTCTTCAACAGCTATATAATAGAGAAGAAGAGACATGAAAGCATAACACATGCCAGTCTTGGCTGTCTACTACATTCTGTATCGAGTGTTAATGGATTAGTAGACTTACAGAACTGAAAGGTGTCAGCAGTTCTAAACTCATCCTCCTATTGGCTAAGTCGGTCTTGCTTGTGCCATTTCAGATCACTGTAGTGATGACAGTACTGCCCCCAGTGGATGAGATTCCATTCACAGTGGAAACAGCCTTGACTATGCTGTTCCAAGCCTCAGCCTTATACTGACATGGAGTATAGTCCCCCTGCAGCAGGCTAGAGCCATAACACTTCAAGAGGAGTGTCATAAATATCCTGCACTCCTTAACATCCCACCTCTGTGCTCTAAATTTGCCATCATCATCTCACTCATGAGCCATGTCTGCAAAAGTCAAGCAGCAACTCTATGTCTGAATTGGTGCCAAATTCAACTCACATTTAACAGTCAGTGTGCAAAGACACACAGCTATGTCATCTGTATTTGTGAAATCAAAAGCAAAGAGGTACATTGTCAGAGAAAGAAGATGGGATGACATTAAAAAGCATTGAAGTTGTGAAACATAGCAGTGAGATTTGGCATGTGTGATGCTCAGCCTAGTGACACTTATTCCAAAGATTAACAATGAAAGACTTAATGTCTTGGCTTGTAAGCCTTGATCTTTTGAAGGTTAATTGGGATGAGTTGTCACATATTTTTTTGACTTGCTCACTGTGTTAATATCATTGTATTACTGGGGATCAAACCTATGGGATAAGGGCTGCATAAATTTGAACAAAGGTTATTGTTTCTCAGTGCTAAAGGAGAACTCCATTTCAAGTATGGTCATTATAGATAAACTGTCTTCAGTATACATGAGATATACTTTAGAGAGTCCTGTATGTATGTGACTTTCAGAAGTCATGTGATTGCATTCACATGTAAAAATAAGATTTCATTGCATTTCAAATAAAATATCCTCATTATCGTGTTTAAACAATTTCACTCAGAATCAGCTGTGGTTTATATGTAAATCATTATTGGCATATGCTAGGTATAAAAATGTAGAAATGCTAGCATTAGTGTGACATTTCTTTCAATAAACTTAGTTATGCTATTCATTTTTTTTTAGTTTAATCTTCCTAATATAATGCTGTATGAAATGACATTCCCTCGCATTTTATAAATGTAGCTATCATCTGAATATTGACCCTGGATCACCTGTGTTCTGTATCTAAAATCACAGCACTTACACCTTGTGCCACACGGATATTTAGGAAGCAGGTAGAAATTCTGCACTCAGTACTGTCTATAGTGCCGATGGCCACACATTGCCACTAAGCCTGTTTGCGCTACTCAAGTCTCATGAAATTAAATTTATCACTTTTTACCTTAAGAAGGTGAGCTTGTTTATGTACTACTCAGCAGCAAGCCAGTGTGAAAGGACAGAAAATGTATAAAATAACATATGAAGTTGTAAGGTCCTTAAAAATTAATAATGACAAATACTTGCAGCATTGCTTTGACACATCTTAAACTATATATAGCATATTTGAAAGACCTGACAGCATTACTCATGCACCCCCTTTGCTGTTATAATACTTTACAACTTCTCATATAATATAATATCCCTATCTACTCTTATTATTAATAATGACAACAGGTGACTATACAACTACAACAGTTTTGCAACCTCAGCTGGTGTAAAGTATAAGTTTAAAATGGAACATTTATCAAATAATTTAGCATATGCATTTCATATACAACATATTATTCTATTCTATAGTTATTCTATACCCAGATTAAACAAAAAATATCTACAAGTTATGTTACAGTGATAGTTAGGTGAAATGTAGAATTTCTTCACTTACTTCTGTTCAGAATTGTTCTCCAGTTTGATCCTCCATCCCAAAGACATGCTGTAGGTGGATTGGACACTCTAAATTGGCCCTAGGTGTGAGTGTGTGTGTGAAAACTCCACTGCCAGTCATGAGCAGACAGGTGATCCCCTCTGGCGACCCCTAACCGGGAAAAGCTGAAAGAAGAAGAAAGACTTCTGTTCAGAATTATTAGCAAAACAGACCTTTGCCACTCTAAAACGTGCTAATGATGGTTTTCCAAATTAAATTTTAGAATTTTCTACAAATTAAAGCATTTTTTTCCTAAAGTATGTCTGTGCTCTTCATAAACTGTTTATATATTCATATTTGGAATGTATTTCAATATGCAATATTTTTTTATTATCTGTATACATTTTTTACTCACTGTTGACAGAGCCAGGTATGGCAGTTCAGTACAGTGTTGACATTTGCTCCTGGAATTTCACTGGTTCATGTAGGCAAGTGTATTGTTTATATTATCAACTTCAGGTGATTGTACAGAAGTGCTACAGTGGAGAGACCAATGAAAACTGATTGGCATTTCTATTTTGTATTCTTGCCTATTGATTGAAAGTACTATCGAGCAGTCAGTAACACAACTGCTTTCCCCATTACAGAAATGTTAACAGAATGGATGTAATGTTAATGTGTTATTTTTTTGGAGGTGTTCCCGTTACTTCTATGTAGTCCTAAATTAGCATTGTGTATTCAATTATTTTGTGTTGACAATGGGTGCACAGATTTTATTTAAGTAGAATAATTTCTATGTATTATTAATATGCTATACATGTATTTTGTAATTTTTCTATTTCATGTTATACAGGATTCTGGCAGTCAGACCATCTGTTCCACATAAGCCACGATTCCGTGATGCATGGAGCAATACCATCATTCCAGTCTTACACTGCAATGGAGTCCTCCTGCAGGAGTGGTGCTATGCCTCTGTTATGATTACAATGGCCTATAAGAGGGCAGATGCTGTTGCAGGAGAACAGATGGCTACTGCGGGTGGTCCTGCTACTGCAACAGCACTCACTGAAAATGAGGAGTTTCTATCCTCACTGTCAGAGATACCAACAGCTCAACTGAGGGATTACACAGACTCACTAATGTTGACGACAGGCCATGTGTGTCCCAAGAACAACATCCAGGTATGATATCTATATCTATATATCTATATATATCTATATGTCTATAGCTATAACTATATATATATATATAACTATATATATATATATATATATATATATATATATGGATTCCTATTACAAGAACAAAAGTTCACTACTTCGAACTTGTAATAGGAAGCCTCACTTCTGTGAAAGTTCACTTTAACAAAAGTGAACTTTTATGTAAGTGCACTTCACCAAACACACTGCAGCACAGTGGAGGACATAAAAACCAAGCTATGTCCTCCACTATGGTGTGATAGTCACGGACCTTAGGGTTAGGGTAAGGGGATATTTAGTAAAGCTATCCCCTTACCCTAACCCATGCCCTAACCCTAAGGTTCGTGACTATCGCACCATAGTGGAGGACATTGCTATGTCCTTCACTGTGCTGCAGTCATCACGGACCTTAGGGTTAGGGCACGGGTCATGGTAAGGGGATAGCCCTACTATGACCCATGCCCTAAACCTAAGGTCCGTGAGTACTGCACGGAGGTTCAGTACAACACCCGTTTGTTGTATTGAACTTTGCATAAGTGCACTTTCAATTAAGTGCACTTTCACTGCAGTGAGCATTCCATGCACTATTTCGAATTAGTGAAAATTCAATCTAGCGTATGGAACCCATAGATACAGATATATATATATATATATATATATATATATATATATATATATATATATATATATATATATATATATATATATATATATATATATATATATATATATATATATATATATATATATATATATATATATATATATATATATATATATATATATACATATATATATATACATATATATATATATATATATATATGTATATATATATATATATATATATATATATATATGTATAGATATATATATATATATATATATATATATATATATATATATATATATATATATATATGTCATTAACTGCCATTCTAAACATTTTTATATGTTAATATGTGTATGCGTTTTATATATCTGTGCATATCTAGAAGTGTTGCATACAAGATGGACAGTCCAACAGAGATTGGGTGGCGGACTTGGCTTGCTGATTGATTCTGGTATATTTCTTAATCGGCAGATAGGCAGGGCTTTACTGTCTGTCCTTGTATCATTTGCATTGTGATGCATGTTATCATTCTTTCCACTGCCTTCCTCTTTTCCAGGACATCAGAATTACCATTTGAATTACCACCTGCACATGGTAAATACAAACTTTCTTTGCTTAGTAATGCCCATTAGTTAGATGTAGGTCTGAGCTGAGAGTATCAATTGTATTACTTTATTTACTTTATTATATGAAATTGTTTAACATGAGTTTTTTTTTTTTTTTTTTTTTTTTTTTTTTTACTATGCATATCTTTTTTTTTCCATAATAAATCTTTATTGTTATATTATTTTCAAACACAAGTAAGATCAAAAATAACATATTCACAAATCAAACATTAACTAATATCACTAATAACCACACTCTATATACAATATTTACAAGAATGCTTCCATGTAATACATTTAAATATAAAAAAGCATAAGAGTAAATGCAAGTAATAGACAGTTGATTACTAAATTCTCTCTACACACATAAATAATTATTAATATTTCCAAGTTGAAAATACTATGCTAGTATAATATTAAAAATCTGTTCCTAAATTTTTGGATTATTAACATTTTTATTTTGTGGGTTTAATAGTAATTTATGAGCCAATATATGTTTTGTTGCTAGAACTCTAAAGTTCTGCCATGAAGTTTTAGATGGGTCTAACCAATTTGAAGCTATATAAAGCTTCATTAATAGAAAAATATTAATATATATAATAATTTGTGATTTAGGGTTCTCTTTCGGGTGAATATGCAGAATCATACATTTCCATGATAGCGTTGTACTTTGGTAACCCACCTTCTGAAGTTGACTCTTAAGGGAATTCCAAAGTTTGAAAATACATTTACAACTCCAGAACATATGAAGAGGATCAGCTGGTTGATTCTTACAATATGGACAAGTTGGTGAATTTTTGGGATTAAATTTATGCAGAGTAAGGCGTGTATAATATGCATTGTTCCAAATCATCAACTGGGTATATATTAATTTTTGAAGAGAAGTAGATTTGATGGTCAAGCCAATTGCTTTTAACATATTACTTCTATCTGTCAGTAACATTTTCTCTTCCCAGTAGTTTGATAACAAAATTTTATCAAGAAATTGAAATTCTTTAATTAATTGATTTGCTGTCGTGATATATTTAAGATCCTGTTGAAGAGCTTGCCAGAAAAAAGAGCATCTATTAATAGCCTCTTCTTAGTTTAAAACTTTTAAAATAGCTTATAGTGAGTTCTCTAATTTGTCTCAGAATAACCAGATACTTTTTAGGTAAGTTAAGCTCTTGTCTTATTTGGTTGGCCGAACTGTCAAGATGTTTATATATATCAATCAAAGTTAGATTAATTATCAATGGAAATTTGTTGAGATCAATTAGTTGATTATTCAATTTTAAATTAGGATTCTTATGAAAGAGTTGAAAAACCATCATATGTTGAACCAAATCTAATGAATGAAATAAGTTATGTAAAGAAAATATGTTTGTTTTGATGTGCTCAATAATCCCATACAAGTTCAGTGTATTCTTACCTAAAAAAAAAGTATTGCTTTAGGATTGATATTTAACTTTAGAATATATTTATAATTCAGAACTACCCAAAGTGGTGTCCACTTAGTATTATTTATATCATAATTGGCAATTCTTAAAATTCTATTAGAATTTACAATTAAATAATACATTTCAAAATTAGGTAATTCGAGTCCTCCTCTATTTTTGGGGGTCATTAATTTATCATAAGATATCCTGGTTTTCATTGGTTCCCAAATGAATTTAGTCAATTCTTTATGAATATTTTTAAAAAACGTCTTTGAAAGTAATAAATTGGCTGGCCTAAAAATATACAGTAATCATGGTAATATGTTCATTTTGATAATTGAAACTTTTGCTAACATTGGCAGTCGTAAATTTTTCCATCTCCCAAAATCCAAAATTATTTGTTCCCAGATTGCTTTAATATTATTATTGTAAAAGTCTTTATTATCTGTAGAGAACTCAATATCTAGATATTTAATATTTTCTTTAAATGATACCTGTCCCACTAAGGGCAATAACGAAAAGGTTTAGGTGTCTTTAAAGGGAAGATATTGTTTTTTTTTCAAGTTAATTTTATAATTAGAGACTTTTGAGAACTCATTAACAGCCTTCAATAATTTTTCAGTATCTGATAATGGAGATGCACAATAAATGCTAAGATCGTCAGCAAAAGCTGCCATTAATATTTTAGTTCTATAAATTATTGGGACATTATGATAAACATTTTGTTTAATATATAAAAACAATGGTTCAAGATAGATATTAAATAATAAAGGGGACAAAGGGCAACCCTGGCATGTTCCATTCTTAATCTGTATTCTTTTAGAGACATTTTTATTAATAAACAATGTAGTATAGGGATTACTATATAATATTTGTAACATTTGGACAAACTCATGTGATATATTAAAATACGGTAAAAGATCAAACAAGAAATTTGTATCAACCATATCAAAGGCTTTCTGGGCATCAATTATAAGGGCATAAATATTTAAATTATTTTGCTTAGCACGCTCTAACATAGTATGTAATGTGAGTGTATTATCACTGGTTTGTCTACCTGCCATAAAACCAGTCTGTTCTTTGGAAATGATATGAGTCATGATTCTCTTCAGTCTAGATGCTATAATAGAGGTTAGAATTTTCATGTGTACATTTATTAATGATATCGGTCATTAATTATCCGGATTTTGAGGATCTGAATTGGCTTTATGTATAAAAATAGTTTTTGAGGCGTTAAGATGTGGATCATTAATTTTATTCCTAATTATGTAGTTAAACACAACTGAAAGTATCTTACCGAAAATATCTGCAAACTTTTTATAAAATTCCACTGTCAAGCCATCAGGACCTGGTAATTTATGTGATTTCATATGCTGAATTACATATACTATTTCTTCTTCAGATATCGGTTTAACCAAGTCATTTTGAATGTCCTCTCCTATTGTTGGAAACTTAATTGAATGTAGAAATTGTTCATAATTCCTGTTAGGGGTCATATCCTTTTGTCCAGCATAAATATTAGTGTATATTTTCTCAAAGATATTAAGAACATCCTCAGTTTTAGAATATATTTTATTATTAAATTGTATTTCCGAAATCTGCATGGTTGGTTTCGTTTGATTAATGATCCTAGCTAACGCTCTCGATGATGTTTGAACATGATTGGCATACCTCACTAACGTCTTGTATTCTTGAAATGTTAATCTACTATTCTGAAGTAAAAAGAGATCCTTTTGACATTTAATCAGTTCCTTCTCTGTTTGCTCACGAAAATCCCTTATCAGTTCTTGATCAAGTAATTTAATTTTTATTTCTAAAGTTTGATTATCTTTGTTTAATATCTTTTTATAATAATATGCTTTTTGCAAAAGTGTCCCTCTTATTTGAGCTTTAACTGTTGCCCATTCAATATCTGGGGCAAATTGTTGTTTCCCTAAACCAATCAATAAGTCTTTCAGGTACTATGTAATTTCCAGTATTATATCTTCCTTATTCAATAAATTTGGATTAAGAGTCCAATTATAACCTCTTTGTCTCAAAGTATCCTTTACCCCCTTAGTAAAACTCAATGAAATTTTAGAATGGTCTGATATATAATGGGCATGTACAATAACTGTAGGTTCTAGATTGATCAATACTCTTGATATGAGGAAGAAATCAATTCTGGACCATATTTTGTGACATGGGGAATAAAAGGTAAAATTGCTTGTACTATTATCGTTATTCAGATAGTGAAATGGATCATATAATTGAAAGTCTTCTTTAAGATCATTCAGTGCTAATACAGCATGCTTGTTAAATGCTCTTTGTGGACAAGATCTATCCAACTTCGGATTCTGGTAGGTATTCCAATCACCTCCAATAATTACATAATATCTATCAAATTGTGTTAAAATTGAATATAGTGATGCTATGAATAATTGTTGATCATTACAGGGAGCATATATATTTAAAAGTAAAATAGGTTTATCAAATAAGGTAGACAAAAGAATAACATAACACCACCGTCCATTTTTATCTGTATTAGAATCTAATATCTTTTCCTTGTATTGATCTTTAATAATTATGGCTATCCCGGCACTATTTGACTTACCTTCAGATACTACTACTTCTATAATCCATTTCTTTTTTTTAACATCACCCCACTGATCATTCATAAAATGCATTTCTTGGAGTAGGATAAACCACGCCTTAGCCTGCAACAATACATGTAACACCAGTTTCCTCTTCCTCAAGCTCTGGAGCCCTTTAACGTTCCATGAATCTACTTCCCACATTTCAAAGATTCACTGTAAAATGAAAGGTTTGGAGAGAGAGCATAGAAAAAACAAAAAACAGTAAATTCAAAACCATACATAATCTGGAAGCAATCCTTATATCCCGTCCTCAACCAGTGCATACCCACTCTAACCCCGGACCAGGAGATGTATAGGTGCTGTATAATATAGAATGACAAAGGGTTTAAAAGAAAAAGCACTTATAAAAACACCACAATGTAAAATTTCACACATGTATCACAATTAAGACCTATAAAACCTAACTTCACTACGACAAAGCCTAAACTAAACATTCCCTAACAAACACTGCCATAAACTACATCTCTTTGGTTAATTACTATTTAAAGAAATCAAATTAAAAATGTAACAGTACAGTACATGTAAAAAGAATAAAGTAAAAAAAATAATGCACTTTTAGTAGTTGGATTAGCTATCTATACATAAACCACATGCATAAAAAAAGAGAAAAAAAATACATACTAATATAATATATAACCCTATATTAAAGCAAATAGACAGCAAATTGTTAATATCCTTTGTTATACATTCACCTTATACTAGTTTCATAATAAAGCAAGCTTCTAACTAATAAAATAATAAAAATAACACAAAACATTAAAAACTATGCTGACAGGTTAAATAAATATTGTTAAATCCCTGCACCCTCTCTAAATAATATAACTACAAAATGTTGACTAAAAGTTAATAAATGAAGTTCTTAGCAAGTTCCTATGTGCTTAAATTACTATAGAACAGTGTCATTTAATGTTAAATAAACAAAAGAGTGTTTAAAACAGTTCTCTTTGGTTTTCCAAACCAGGAAGTCCTGTGAAATGCTCGCAATGGGGGACCGGTTTTGCAGACGGACTCCCAGAAGTTGACAGCATTTTAAGCACTTCCTGTCTTCCTCCTTGTCAAAAACAGATCTTAGAAGCCATAAAATGTCAGGAAACAAGTGCAGGAGATCAAGATAAGGAAAAGCAAACAGTTTTATTACTCAGGAAAAGGCCTAAAGCTTCACAAATGCAAACAAAGGATTACCCAGTCCTCGAAGCACAGTAAACAATGAATCTAGCCTCAGCAACATGCCAATCCCAGCAAAGGTTCAATTCTAGTCTCTGATGCAGGTAAAGCCTTGAAAATTTTAAGAAACAGGTTTCTTGCCTCATTTTTGGTGGAAACAGAATGTTTAACCCCTTCCACTGTAAATATAAGCATATTAGGATATTTCATTTGAAACTTAATTTGTTTGTCAATAAGAAATTTGCAGTAAGGAGACAGAGACTGTCTAGCCTGTCTGATCTGTATAGGTAAATCCTGTGTCAGAGGTATTTTATTGTTTTTCCACATAATATAGCCTCCACCTTGTTTTGCAGTAATAAGTATTCTATTTACATCTTGATAATTAAGCAGTTTAACATACACAGTTCTAGGAAAATTAGATGCTTGTACCTCTCTCAAAGCTCTGTGTGCTCTTTCCACGATGATTTGTTTCACACTATCAGAATCATTTAAAAGCACTGCAAATATGTGTAGTATGGATGGAATTAGCTCATTATACTGAATGGATTCAGGAATCCCTCTGACAATGATATTGCTTCTCCTGGATCTTGCTTCTAGGTCTGTAAGCTTACTTTGTATAGCCTGTATATCTACATCATGCAGTTTAGTTTTTTTTTCCAGTAAAACTAATTTGTCCTCAGTATCAGAAATTTGAGCCTCCGTCTTATCCATTCTTTCCAGCAACTGAGTACATGAAATTCCAAATTATTGTATTTGACAAGTCAGTTCTTTTAAAGCTTCTTGTATAGGCAGAAGTGCAGTTTTGATATCCTCCATATTTAAAGCTTGATCAGCTTTAGTTTTAGTCCCTAGTTTCTGTTGTTCCTGTGCTTTAGTAATTTATTGCCGTTTAGTAGTCACATCTTTTTCTGGTGATTGCAATTCCGATAATTTTGTTTTAGTCGTAGTTATATCCATGCTTTTGTCTTCTTTTGACATCTTATTGGAACACAAAAAGTTGCAATATAAAAAGCACACAGTTCCTTTGTGTATTCCTCTCTGCAGATCTAGCTAATCTGTTGTAATCCAGTGAAATATATTCCTTTTTTCCGGTTTTTCTTCTCAATCCAGGATAAATAAGTGTAGTTAGAATAGGTTTATCGAAGTTTTGATGTTAAAAACTTTATAGTATCCACTCAGGGTTTTGATTTCCTCAGGTTAAATGCAGAGCTGCAGTTCAGCAGTGTTCACAGAACAGCAACCATCTTTGAATCCTTGTTTAACATGAGTTTTTAAAACACAGTTTGTATCAGTTCTATTTCCTGTCTCTCTCTCTCTCATTCTTGTGTTTGTTGCTAATTATCACAGGTGATCCTGACAATGGCGGTGTAGAACTCGCACCACCTGATGTCAGAGTACAGGCAGTTCCAAATGATGGTGGTGGCAGTATAGACACACAGTTGTAGGGGTAGTCCATAGGCTCTGTCTGTCACTGAGGTTGTGGCTCACACATCCTCTCTCCTTATTTTGGAGACTGTCTGTATGCTTATGCATACCCATTCCACTAACCACTAAGATATAGGACAGGTTGAGGGTGACTCAGTTGATTGGGGTAGGGTGGTTACTCTGGTTGCAGAGCTGGTTGAGTTTGCCCATAATGATTGTGAAGGCATGGGACCACACAGGAAGGTTGGTAGAGGTGCTCAGAGGAGTCCTACATTTCACTATCCTCCTGATGCTAATGTGTCATTCCATGCCACCAGACATATGTATAGAGCAGTCATGGAAGCACAGGCATATTCCAGCAGGGCCTCAGAAGAGATAGTGTGAGCCCTAAACATAGTGCATTCTGATGTACATGATGGCCTTAACTGTGTGGATGAGTTCTTAGGTAGGGCTCCTAAGGGTACTAATAGCAGTGTAGAGAAAAAGGCGTATCCCAGATGACTGGAGAATAAGCATAATCATGCCAGTGTAGGAGAAGAAAGGTGACATCCACAACTGTCCATCAAACTCCTATTGCATTGCATGAAAGTTCTGGAGAAGGTGATTGATAAACAGATATGCAGAGTAGTAGAATGTAAGATGAGAGATGGGCAGTTTGGATTCAAATCAGGATTCAGCACAATTGATCTGATGTTTGCAGTGAAACAGATACTTGAGAAGAAGCTGAGATGAGGGGAGAGTCCAACTGGGCATTCTTAGACTTGGAGAAGCATATAACAAGGTCCCAAGAAAGCTGATCTGGGCAGTACTGCAGTGGTTTGAATTCCCAGAAACATTGCTATAATTAGTGCAGGCTATGTACAAGGACCCAGTGACTCAAGTACAAACAGTGTTCAGCCTCACAGAGGGTTTCCCAGTGGGAGTGTGTGTACACCAGGGTTCAGCTCTGGGCTCACTGCTATTCATACTTGTGATGGACTACATTAGCAATCAGGTCGGAGGGGACAGATCAACAAAGTTGCTGTATGCAGACGATGTGGCATTACAGGTAGACTCTGAACTAGAACTGCAGCAAAGAATAGGAGAATGGAATGCAAAACTGAAGGCACATGGGATGAAGCTAACCACAGATAAGACTGTGGTAATGGCAGCAAATTGGGGAAATCAGAAGAAGCTGTGAATATTGATAGAAGGGAAAATAGTGGAACAGGTAAACAGCTTCAAGTATATGGGAGGGGTGGTTGAGGAGAAGGGAAGTTTGAATGAAGAAGTCAAAGCTAGAATGAGAGGGGCTGCAAACAACTGACATTGGGTGTCAGGTGTAGTCTATGACAGAAGAATTCCAAAGAAGTTGAATAGTAAGGCGTACAAGACAATGTTGCAACCAGTACTACTTTATGGTACAGAAACCTGGGCAGTAAAGGCAGAACAGCTGAAGAAGCTAGAGGTGATAGAAATTAAGTGCCTGAGAAGGGTGGTAGGATACACACTGTGTGACATAAGAGCAGAAGCCAAGGTAGCTCCAATTCCAAAAATTATCAAAGATAACAGATTACGGTACAGAAAAGCAAAAGACAATCTGGTGAGGAAGAGTTGGGACAGACAGGAAGAAGCTAAGATGAAGAGAGGACATCCAGCAAAGAGGTGGATTGATTGTTTGACAGAAGATCTGTGACAGTCAGGCATGAGTGTTGAAGAAGGCAGGAGTGTGTCACTGAATCGAGAGAGATAGCGACAGTTAACATGATACCCCGACCCCATGTAGAAAAAAAAGTGGGAAAAAGGGAACTGATGATGATGACTACTTGGGTAGGATGACTGGCACACTGGATCGGGTAGTGTCTTTGATGAAATGTCTGCTGGGGCAGGTCAGCATCTACATGTCTGTAGACCAGCAAAATCCTAGCCAACATCGTTGTTCCAGATCCTGTAGCCTTACTTCCATTGGTCTGTCAGTGACTGAGTTGTCAACACCCAGATATGGTAGGCCACAGTTTCATGGTCCTGGATGTAGTCATGAAGACAACTTATCCAGCAGACATCACTCCCATTCAGGTAGCATCCCACTTTGAAAGGACATGGAGGTGTCAGTGCAACTCCCTGTCAGAAACAGGTCTTGAGTTTAGGAGCAACGACACTGACATGGCAACTCTACCATGCATGAATCACAACTGCCCAACATGCCAGGACATAGTGCTAGCACAGAGCTTGATTGTGTTCATGCAGACACACTTCACAAAAAGTGTCCATAACAACTCACACACATGCAAACTAAGTAATCCTTAATGTTGATTGCAATACATCTCCTGTTACTGGCTCTGAGAAATATTCTACTTTAATGAATGTCTGTGTTTCTTATTCACATACACTCACTACTTTGGTGTCAGCTTTGGCCTCCTGTCCCCTGTCTCCAACCCACCCTGTCCAAATGATGATGAATGTGCCATTCCATTTGCTCATTTTGTTTTGACTTAGGATTGCATATATGTCTGATGCAGACAGTGGATAGGTAAGTGGGTCTTTGTCTTGATATTGATCTTTTGCATATGTATTACAGAAGAATATTTGGGAAGTTTTTGTACATGCTCATTTCTAAATGGTTATTTCAGTTAGTGTTATAAGTCATGCATTCAAATCACTGATATTGCAGTCCTGCTTATTGCTCTACTGTGAAGCTGCTATTATAATTGCCCTGTTGACTGTTTTATATTCAGCTGGTAATTGACTGGTTTGATGCTGGCTATTGGGAAAAATGCCTAACTGTATATTGCACATATTAGTCATATACGCTATTAATGCACACCTCGCACAGGTTCTGTTGAGTAAATTTATGACTAACAGTATGCAGGTATACGAGTTACTTTTATCTTCCAAAACATTAGTTTTAATACCACACCTTCTACACTTAGTTTGACATTACTGCAGTTATGACTTATGTCCTTTGGAGCTGTCTCTGTCTGATTTATTAGTACACAGCCATTACATGAGGAAGTAAAGGCTATGGCCATTGGCTGGCATCAGTGTATTCCTTAGGTAATGAGTGCATGTGCCATCCTTGCCTCTTAGCCAGGGTGACGACATATTGTGCATGCCTACATCTGCTGGCTTCCTCTGCAGCTGGAGGTTCTTCTGCAGAATCCTCATCTTTATGTGCTGAAGGTGCTGGCCCTGCCTGCATTTCAGGAATGTGTCATCCTAGCCATTGATGTCCCTGTTGCAGCTGTTTCCTCAAGAAGATGCTGTGCAGCATGGTACAGACTGTGATTATTTCTGCTCAGGTTCCTGGGTCATACTGCAGGGTGCCCCCGATATATCTAAACACCAGAACTGTAACTTCAGCATGCAAACACACACTTCATGATGTTTTTAGTTTGAGTATAGGCATTGTTGTAGCTTTCATTTCTAGTGTGTGCATTTCTGATGGGTGTCATGAGCCACAGCTCTAGTGCATAACTTGCATCCCCCAGTAAATGACCTTGTGGAACATACCTCTCAATTGTCCAGATTTTCTCAGAATGTCCAGATTTTTGCGTCATACTTTTGATCTATATATCATAAAATGTGAGGTTTTCTGACAAACCATTGGGGATTGAAGTCACCAAATAGTGACAAACATTTCAGTCACAGACCTCATATCCTTCAGACAATGCATGCTAACACAAAATCTGATATTCTACCACTTTCTAAGTTTGTAATAGCAATATTTAAAATTTGTCCCTATTTTTGTCCCTTTGTCTTCCCATAATTTTGGATTTGTCCAGATTTCATGCTCTCAGAGGTTGAGAGCTATGTTGTAGAACATCACACCTAGCAAACTTGTGTAAATCCAAGAGGTGTACCATATGTGTGAGTCATGATAACTACCTGGACTGCAGCACACACATCAAGTAGAACCCCTTCCTGTTGATGTATATCCTTCTCTGTTCAGCAGCTGAGGCTTTTATTTCTGTATGTGCAGTCTATGGCCCCCAAAAATTCAGGGAAATGTGCTACAGCATAAACTTTCTGCATTGTTCTTGCTCTCACCTTTGGAGTGCAGGGAAACTAGGTGTACTCCCTTGCATGTTCTAGCAAAGCATTAAGACATTAGTGCACTATTTCCCCTATGAGTCTCTGGAATGTACCAGTAGCTAATATACTTAATACTACACATAC
The DNA here is from genome assembly GCF_019279795.1 of Protopterus annectens. Taxonomy (NCBI): domain Eukaryota; kingdom Metazoa; phylum Chordata; order Ceratodontiformes; family Protopteridae; genus Protopterus; species Protopterus annectens. Next base: position 1,529,011,677 of record NC_056745.1, on the reverse strand, counting down.
CTTAATTTCAGCTGGTATAGGTTCTCCTCAATTTCACCTGAGTCTGAGATTGGGGCAGCAGAGGTTGCAGAGTTCCTAGAGTGTTTCCCTATCCGCCCTGTATCACACTAATATTTCAGCATCATGCAGGCCATGATTTGTTAACAGTGTCTGAACACCCTTCCTGTCCTTGACAGAGATATAGCAGCAGCAACAGTATAGATCTGAGCCTGTGCACATACACTTGCAAGCAAACAGCAGCAACCCTAACATTTTTTTTTTAGTACGTGTGATGGTGCCTGTATTCCAGTAGGTTTTGGAGTTCATGGCAAAGGGCTGCACTATGTGTACACTATTGCTTTATAGCTTCCTGAATAGTTCCACTATCTTGGATTGGCTGATTTGCATCTACTTCAGTTAGTTATGCTTTAATAACATACTGTGCTGCTTATGAAGACAAAATAGTGCGCTGTCATGCTTCACGGCACGACATGAACGTGATAGCGGTGCAATGTATAACTGTTCATGAATCTGGCCCAATAATTATTTTTATCTTCTTTTACAGAAAAAAAATCTTCTATCACATGTTCTGTATCAACACTCAACACAGGGAGATGCATTTTGTTACATTCAGCAGTCTAAAGAACTATCAGAGTAAGTGTTTCAAAGTACTGCCTTTACTCTGCTTTAACTCTTTGCTCCTTTATTGCATTGCATTTAAGCAGCATTCTGCTGAGATAACTGGACTAGTGCAGATGCCAAAAATTCACCAGGTTTTAATATAGAATGTGTAGAGCTATTCACTGCCACTTGGCATTGGTGTGCCATGCCAAACTCCAAGCAAATGCAGAGGATAAAAAGTGAAGGCTTTTTTATGGACCATTTCTGGCCATGTATGTGGTGTAATTCTATTTTATGAGCAGATTAAAGGTGAGAAAATGGGGTTCATATGAAAGTGGTGAAATGGGTGAGGGTCAAGCAGTGGGAAGAACAAAAGGGAAGTGATAAAAGAATGTGCAGGCGGGAATTAGGGAAAAAACATAGGTATTCACTTCAACACAGTAATGTGAACATGCATAGAAAACTGGATGAATTTGGACTTTCACCACAACACAGATAGGTGACAACAACACAATAATGCATGTAGCCAACTGGACCAAATCAAGTGTGTGGGGAGCAAACATATGCGAAGTGGAGATTTATGTAGGGACAAATGTTTTGTGGCATAGGTGCCCATTTTTTTTGATTTCAAGAAGAGAGGAATGTTGGAGAAGGGACATAGGAATGTCAGAAACAGGTAGGAAGTGAAGACAGACACAGGGATAGTGAAGACCACAAAAGGTTGGGAGATAACATGATTGTGGATAGGTAGGGGACATCAGAGGGACATGCCTGCCAAGTGTGGGAATAGTGAGAATCTAGTCCTCATCCTTAGAACTGTCATCACTATCCCCTTCCTTGGTTCCTTGTGAGACTGATTGATATGGCTGTCTCTTTTCCATTTTAATTAGCAACCTCTCCAGGTAACTGATGGAGACAAGGCCAGTTTTTATGACACGATGCACCATACATGGCAGCTCATGGTGATTGACGTAATCACCACCTCCACCAATACTTCCAGAGGGTACCATTGCACTAGTTGCCAGGGCAATGCTATCTGATGTGAATGGGCCAAGTAGTGCAGGGGCTCGAGGCAGTACTGTCAATTTGCATCCCAGAGGTGCTGAGTGTTGGTGCAGCAGCCAGTGGAGGGTTGTCAGACTTAGCTGCAGCACTTGGCTTTGCTGATTCCTGCTACTGCTTCTGGTACATCATTGCCAGAATCAGAAAAATCAGCCTCAAATGCTTTTCTGAAATCAGCTGGTCTGTCTTTCTTTTGCAAAATTTTCACTCTTCTTCATTATTTTTTACTTTTTAGAGCAACTGAATAAAAAACATTCTTTAATAACAATTGTTTTATTACTTTTTGTTTTTGTTCTTACTAAGCATTATTTAGATATATATTATCTGTATGTGTGAGACGTGTATAATGAGTATCTGTATTACTTTAGCATTTGCAATTGTGCAAATAGTGTTACATTTCATTCAGATACTTTGGGTTAATATTTATGGAAATAGTAATTTTGTTCTTCTGTTTGTTGTTTATTATCACAGGTGATCCAGACAGTAAAAATATAGGACTGCTACCACCTAATATAAGAGTATCGGTAGGCTCTGATGATTATGGTTGCCAAACAGAAGTTGTAAAGACTGAATCTGACACTGAGGTTGTGACTCACATATCCCCTGGATTTCCTTCAGAAACAGTCATTGTGCTACACGTATCCATTCCATCAACCTCTCAGAATGTGAACAGGTTGAGGGTGACACAGTTGATCAGGTTTGTGTGGTTAATGCAGTTTCACTGCCAGTTGACTCTGTCAAGAGCCAAAGTGTGGGTGAGGTGCCATGAAGGAAGGTTGGTAGGAGTGCTCAGAGGAAGCCTATTTTCTGCCCACCACCTGATGCTGGTGTGTCATTACATGCCACTCAACATATGTTTAGGGCCATCATGGAGGCACAGGCACATTCCACATTTCAAACAGTGCATGTCTGAATGTACTTAAAACTCATTACACTAGACAGGATTTTAGTAACTAATGTGAGTTTTGCTAACTTTCCATACTATACTATATGGTGAAACTTACACACGTACAATCAAAGGCTCTAAGTTGACAAGACTAAATCTCTTCTTCTCTCTAGTAAGAGCAGCCACTACCTCACTGCCCTCTATAACAGTTTCATCACTCTCGCCCTCCTCATATATCCAAAAATAACACTCCGTATCACAGTTTGAGTAGCCCCCAACACGTCTGTCTTTCCTGATTACTTTATTTCTCATTTGCAAATGTAACGATTCATAGTTGCTCTAATACTAACATCATATTATATTTCATCATCAACCACCTTACCCCTTTCTAATATTTGCACAGTAAGTTGCCTCTTCTTCTGATTATTGTAATTGCTAGAAATTGCAGGTAATATTACAGTATTTTTCAATGTTATATCTCTCTTTGCTATATACAAACGTGTCTAATTGTAATGAGTGTTCAGCACTACATATACCTATGCAAGCTAGGTACATGCTCTGTTTTTAAATGTTTATTTTAGCTATTTTAATATGTTTTTTCTTTCATATATGTACACTTACTGATATTTTGTTTTCCTTCTGATATCACGTAACTGTATTTTAAGTATATGTCAACACCAGTGTTAAATATGGAGCTTTTCTCCCTGGGCCTGAGCTGAAAAAGGGTTTTATTACAGTTGGACTTTCCTGGCAAACAAAGGTAGGTAAATAAATGAATACATAAATAAATAAAGCAAATCCACATACCACCATCCAATTCATTACTGGAAAAAAATAGTCCCCAGTTTTATATGAGAGAAATATGGGAGGGATATAGCAACTTACCATGTGCTTTTCCACTGTAAATGCCTGCAACAAGTGCTTTACATAGCCAAGTGATTCATAGATTTAAGAATAACAACGAAAAAAAGCAGGATCCAACACTCGTTAATTGGATAGTCTGTCTAGCGCCTCGGCTTTCGCCTTCTAGGAGAATACTATCTGATACATTCAAACACATATTTATACCATTCAATTAAACTTACTTAATTAAACAATTAATCAATTAATTATAAAAAAAACTTTCCAGTTGCATTCTAAATTAATACCTCTAGGTGTCATAGTATCAAATTTAAGTATAAAATCTGTTTCTTTATACAGCAATTTCCTTTTAACTATTTCATCTCTTTTATTCACAACTATATTTTCCAAAATAGTAGCAGATATACCCTTTGGATCACTATTATGGTGATCCCTAAAATGTATTGCAAGTGGGCTTTCTATTTTTTTATTTTTAATATCTCTTAAATGCTCCTGCAACCTTATTTTAAAAGCACGTTTACTTTCCCCTATATAAAAAAGTCCACATGGACATCTCAATGCATATACAACTACTTCCGTATTACATGAAAAATATCCTAAGGGATAAAAACTCTTCCCATTTATACAATCAAATGTTCTACATACATACTGACAAGATATACATTTGCCACATGGATAAGTTCCCAATAACCTCTTATTTATATCCAAATTTATTTTAGGGGTAAAAAATCCAGCATGTACTAGCATGCCTTTAAGGTTTCTCCCTCTTTTATAAGAAAAAGTAATATTTTTTGGAAAAATTTCCCTTAGATCCTTGTACTTAAATAATGCATTCTAATAGAACTTAATTACCTGGCTAACTTTTTCTGATAACAAATCATAAGTCATTACCATATATATTTTTTCTAAATCTTTCACTTTTTGATTTCCATAGGAATCATTATAAAATTTCTTTTTAACCTTCCTTACATTACCTTTTTTAACCCTATTTAAGGACAGCATTACCTCCTGTGCATCATAGCCCCTTCTAACATATAGTTGTGATATTTTTTCTAATTCCATGTCCACTTCATCCGTGTTGTTATATAATCTCTTAATTCTTATAAATTCACCATATGGCAAAGATTTCATAAGATGCGGTGGATGACAACTACATCCCTCCAGTAGATGTAAATCATTTTCAAATTTACGAAACACTTTAGTAACAATTTTACCATTATCACTTCCCTCTAAAGTGACATCCAAAAAATTAACTCTATTTCCCACCTGAAAGCCATCAAATTTTAGATCAAACTCATTTTTTTGTAAATCTTCCATAAAACTATGTATTTCCTGCTTTCCCCCTTTACAAATAAAAATCAAATCATCAATGTAGCGATAATATTTCACTACATTTGTCCTAAAAAATTCCATTCTATATAAAAATTCAATCAATTCAACAATATAAAATGACAGAGGGCTATCCCCCAACATTTTATCTAATGCTTTTAACCCATTTCTATGTTTTATACTAGTATATAAGCTTTTAACATCTGCTGTAAACCAATACATATCCTTAGTCCATATAATCGATGATATTTTTTCTAAAAATTCAAAACTATCTTTAATATAAGATACCTGTTTGATAACATAAGGATATAAAAAACTATGCAAAAATATACCCATATTATGTAAAAAATAATTACATGCTGATACAATAGGACGACCCGGAGGACATTCCATATTCTTATGAACTTTAGGTAAACAATAAAATTTAGCTATTTCACAATTATCTATCTCAAATTTTTTAGTTATATCTTCTTCTGAAAAATATCCCAATCGATACCCCTTTTGAAGTAGAGCATTAAATTCTTTCAGTGCTTGTTCATATTCCTTCATATCACATTTATTATAGGTCTCACTATCATTTAGATGTTCCCAGCACATTGCAGCATATTGGGTATGGTGCATCAGTACTATTTTATTGCCCTTATCCGCCGGTTTTATTATTAATTCTTTATTTTTCATTAATCGTTGTAGGGCTTGCCATTCTAGTTTAGTCAAGTTATATTTAATTTCCTGTCTTTTAACATCAAATTCATCATAAATCTACTCAATTACAAAATCTATCATTGCTGAAAAATTCTTAATACCTTCATGAATAAAAGGTGGAACAAAATGACTTCTAACTTTAACCTTAGAAGTATCTAACTGACAATATGCATTGCTGTTCATAAAACTTTCATTTTCTGACAAACAAGAATGAAAACTGTCTTCTGAATCATCCGAAATACATGATGCATCGTTATATATACATTATCTACTAGCACATTATCGTTTTTGTTTTTAAAAAAACATACTAAATGTAATTTCCGTATAAAGTGATATATATCACCCTTTAAAAGGTGCAGTCTAGGTAGTACCGTAGGTATGAATTTCAAACCATGGTTAAGCAAAGAAATTGTGGCTTCATCTAAATTCAAACCACATAAATTAATAATGTAGCTATTTACAGCATCTTTACGAATTTCACAATTATCAGAATTCAAAGATTTTTTTTCGTTGTTATTCTTAAATATTGGATTTTATTTTTTGGTTGTTATTTTTGATTCATAGATTTAGTTGGTTATGTAAAGCCTTACCTCCAGCAGATGTAATTAACTCAGCAAAATGTTTGTAGTTACCCATTGATATTGTTTGGTGAGATCACATCAGAAGTAAGTGCTGGGGAATTTAGTAGATAGGTTGGGGAGGTGTGTGGGCATGTGTGTATACGTGTGTATGTGTGTGAGTTTGTGTATCTGCCTGGGTGATCACAGTGTGGGGGAAGTTAGGGGATAGGGAGGATAGGTGTGTGGGAATCAGTGAGAGAGTGTGACTGTGAGTGGGCAATGTGGATGGTTAAGCAGTGTGTGTGTGTGTGTGTGTGTGTGTGTGTGTGTGTGTGTGTGTGTGTGTGTGTGTGTGTGTGTGTATGTTGGGGGACTACCATACCTTTTAACTGCCCCTTAGACTTACCAGCAGTGAATGTAATAGGACATAGTCTGGAATCTAGATTTTTTTCATTTTAATCACCAGAAAAGTGATAAAACAACAAATTTTGCAGCACAAGTGACATATGTAGGGTAGATGAACACTAGACAACATGTATTATTTCAATGTAGTACTCTAAGTCACTTAAAGAGTTAATAGAGCAACATGTCTTGCATCTGGATGCATTTACTGAAGAATATGAAGCATGGAACTCTATTTTGTTTAATTTCTCCAAGTCTTTGGGTGTCAAATACCATGAATGGAATGGCACCCTTTCCTAAGTCAAAGTACGATTAAAGTTCATGAAATTAGTATTGTTTCAATCTTTGATGTCAGCCAGAAGTGCTTTTCACAGAACCCGCAATGTGTCCAGTAATGACTCCTACAATTTATACGGAGTTACATGTATTGGTAACATATTTAAATATGACTGTAGATTCTTTTTTATAAGACCCATTGCTCCTACAACTAGCATGGAACTCAACTGTCTGGTATTACTGATGTACTGTAAGGGTCTGTGGTGTACAGGGGCCATGCTGGAGACCTTTAACAAAACCTGGGGGGAGTGAACACTGGATGACACAAAGGGGATTTCATAAAAATTATTCCTCATTAGTCCACATAAAAAGCTACAGGACTCATTATAATGCATTTTCTGAACATAAGAAGAATGAAAATCTGCTGTCTGGCAGTACCGGCTGATGGTTATCATATGTGAGTCACAAGGAATGAGTAAAATAAAAAGCAACATCAAGGACATTCAATAAACTGAAGAATAGGAAATAGGTATAACGTGTGTGTGTGTGTGTGTGTGTGTGTGTGTGTGTGTGTGTGTGTGTGTGTGTGTGTGTGTGTGTGTGTGTGTGTGTATCTGTTTGGATGCATGTATATATTTATGCGGGGGTAATAATGAGGGGGTGGTACTTGTGCTAACACTATGAGACAGCCACCAGCAGTGATTACTGCAAGGGCAGCAGAAAAGGGTATTTTAGCCCTTGTTATAATCACTGAGTAATTCAGAGACTTGAAGAGTAATAATATGCACCAGTCTTTCCTCACTGCAGCTCATGCATCTCTGAATTGCTGGTTTCTGTAATTGCACTAATAAGCCCTTTTTATTGCAGCCTTACCTCCCATGCCATAGCCTGAATCTCAATCCAGGTCAAAGACAAAATAATTTGAAGATACATATGAGCAAATGTTAAAACAGAGTGGTACAAATACGTGTCATATTCTAATGTCAGTGGGTCTGAAGCCTGATAAAGAGAACTTGAAAGCAATTATGCTAAATTCAAGACGAAAAGGCAAGAAAGTATTGTAGAGGTTTCCAGGAGTAATGCAATATTTTATAAAGCTTGTAACTAACATGTCTGGGATAACCAGACTTATAAGAAATCTGTTAGAACAGGATGTTGCCTGAGAAGGGAGATAATAAAATAAGAGCTCTGAAATAATCAACAAATTAGGCATAGATGCTTCAACATTAAAATACTTTGATATGAGTATGCCAGTGGTATTCCAAAATAATCGATCAGTTGCCTATTGACCAATAACATTTACAGCTACATAAAGGACCTACCCCAAGATTCTGCAAGCTCTGCATGGCATGCAGGAATAGTGCAGGAGCTGCTGGAGGCAATATGGCTGCCGTGCGATCCAGGAATAAGCTCCCGGGACATGCATGAGCACTCCTGCACTATTCTTGCATGGACACTGCTCCTGTATGCAAATTACCCCATTTGCAGGTGAAAACCATGCAAATGATGTGAATTTGCAATCCAGAAAGCTGGCAGCCAGCCGTGCAGGACTAGTGTAGTCTGCAGAAATGTAAACGGTTAGTAACCAAGTACATTTCCTGCAAACTACAAAATGGAGCATGACAGCTCCAAATAAAGTGTGTATATAATGTGGAAAGCATGCCAGTGGCCAAATATATGGCCATTGGCATGGAAAACAGTTGGGAAAAAAAATTAATTTTATTTTTTTTTAGCCGATTTTGGATGTTTAAGCATAGGGCAGCAGCATGCAAATGGGATCGAGCTGAAAATACAACAGGCGTGCCCCTGGGCTTAAACAGGAAGGCAATCTAGGAGAGCTAGCATAGCTGGCAGGTGAAATGTATCAGAATCAGCCAATTACACAGCCAGCAGCCCAACCCAGCACACCACTATAAACTATGCAAACACCTTTCCCTCTGTTTTTTCCCACAAACTCTGCACCACCGGTGTACACAAGCAGGGAAATTTTAACAAACAAATGCAACAAAATGATAGGGGCTGCAGCAGCTATCATAAATTAATATGTGGAAGAGTCTGAGGGTGGTGAGGATGACAATGCTGATGACCAACCCACAGTGAGAAGAAGGAGAAGAGTGTACACACCCAGGATAACCTACCAGGGGCTACATGAGCTGGAGATAGTGAAGCACTATAGGGTGGACTGGGACCTCCTACAGCAAATTGTTGAGCTGTGCCGGGCACACCTCACGCATAGAACCAGCAGAGGGGAACCCATCCCAGTAGATATCAAGGTATGTGTAGGCCTAAGAATACTAGCCACAGATAGCTTCCAAAGGTCAACTGGGGATATCATGGGGATCTCACAGTCATCAGCATCCAGGGTACTCGACTAGTTCCTGGATGCCATGTCAGCACATGCCGGTGAGCACATATATTTCCTCAACACCCGTGAGGCGTTGACCAGCAATATGCGTCTCTTCCACCAAATAGCAGAATACCCTGAAGTAGTGGATGCTATAGACTGCACGCACATATGCATCAAAGCACCACCTGGTGAGCGGGGTAGGGTCTACATCAACCACAAGGGCTTCCCCTTCATCAACTGCCAGGTTGTGTGCGATGCCAAGGGCGTTATAATGAATGTGTGTGCTGGCTGCCCTAGAAGCTATCATGACTCCCACATCTGGCATATGACGCAGCTGTACCAGAGATTTGCCAATGGGGGCATCCCTTATGTCCACCTAGTGGGGGGTGCTGATTACTCACTGGAGCCGTGGCTGATGACACCCATCAGAAATGCACACACACCCGAACAAGAACTCCATAATGAGGCACACCCACAGACCAGAATCATAATAGAGCATGTGTTTGGGATGCTCAATTCACGGTTCTGGTGCCTGGACACATCCGGTAGAGCCTTGCAGTACTCACCAGCTACCATTGTATGTGCCATGCTACACAATATGATCCTGCAGGAACAGCACGGGGCAGGGCCATACAGCCTCTCACCATTGCCAAGGCCTGAACAGGCACAGAGTGACTCAGAGGAGGAACAACCTGAGTTTGCTCCAGTAGGCAGAAGGAGGCATGCACAGTATGCAAAGGCCATGGCAAAGAGGCAACACATAGCACATACACTGACACGGTAGGAACCCAGGGAATGACACCTCTCTGACTCAGACATACAGTAAAAGGGATGGTAAACATGACACTACCTGTGCTTAACCATGTATAGGGAGTGTACTATTTGCATCGGACATAGTCAGCCCTCCAGCACCATCCTCAATACTGGCACAGCCACAAGGTAAGTCACACTCCCTATCAATTGCCAAATGGAGTAGTATGTTTTGTTACTTGTATCTATGGTATTGATGTGAGCATGCAAGGGAATCGGTTGGCTAAATGGAATGGAATGCCAGCAAATAGTAGATACCTATAGTGGCAACAACAGATCTGTAACAAATACTGGTGTCACCATAGTAGCCAGTACTAGACAAGGTGACAAAACTCACTGCAGGAAATGTGTTGGGCTACATGCGTGTCCATAGGACACACACGCCAGTCAGGGAGGCTCACATACCCAACAACAGTCTCAGCCAGCAGGACAGGTGTAGACAAACACAAACACAAACAAGGGCTGTGCTAAGCCCTTTGATTGATGGCTATGGAGAACAGCCTCCCTCCAGACCTTCACAGACAGACTACAACAGGTCAGGCAGTGGCATGCTAGTTCTGAAGGGTAAGAAGTCAGAAATTGAAATGTAGATCAAACCTAAGACCTGTAGTACACTGATATGCCTCTAGTCAGCATGATAGATCAGAATACAGAATGAAATGGAGTACCTGAAATACCAGTACAGTCATAGCAAATGTGTACAACTGTCAGGTGTGCCCCCCCAATCCTGTTTAGAAATGTAGTAACAGTCAGGTGTGCCCCCCCAAGCCTATGTAGAAATGTAGTAACAGTCAGGTGTGCCCTCCCTACCAGTCCTATGTAGAAATGTAGTAACATGTATGTGTAGGCATAATAATAGTGGAGCACAGATTACCTGAACTGGCTAAGGTAGCAGGATAGATTCTAGCATGTGTACAATATGCAGGGCTGTGTGTGTTAGGTTGGTGTGTGTTGTATATTGTGTAAGAGTGGTCAGTATGCATGCATAGTGAGGTTTGACATGGTGGCCATTGGCCAGTACTGCCAATGACAGGGCCAAGTTCTCACAACTGCAGTACCAAAAACAATGCTTGCCAGCAAAACACATTCCAGTAGTAAGCCATAGTAAATGTTTGGAAGTAATATGTGTCGCTATCTGACATGGAGGTCATCTCCATGTCAAGAAGAGTACCTCACTAGCCCTCTTTAGGAGGAACCTGGATGACTGGATGGAAAACAAAAAATACACCCCTGGGATCCATATTTTATCCCTGCTGGACGGGGAAAGCAGGTGCCGACTTTGAGGGAACATGGGCAAAATTCTTGGCTAGGCTTATAAGGGCCTCTGGGCCAATAGCCTAGTATCATCCTATGAACCTATGAGAAATTGCACAATCTGAAAATGTAGCAGCTGGCAAAGTAGCTGAAACATGTACAAGGAAGATGCTAAGATGAATATTAGAAATCCTACATGTTTGTACAAGACAAGTGACAAATAAAAAGAACAAAGATGTAAAGCAACCAGAAGTTTCACAATCAGTCCATTCACATGAAAAAAGAAAATATGAAAACTGTGATCGTCTACAACTGAAGAGAATGAATCCTAAAACTGCATTTTCAAACAAGGTTGTTATATGACAGGAACTGTCTTAAAAGCAACACAACAAGTCCATTATAAATAATTATATAAAATTATCCAGATTTGGCAGACTTTTGAAAAAGCAGTCAAATATGTGAACTCTTACAGAGTAAAGAATTATTCAGAAGATTGAAATATGTCATTACTAAATTGAATAGTGACAGTTGAAACTTTTTGGGATGAATGTCATAGGATGAAGGACATGTTTAGGATATGAGGGTACCCAAATGACTTAATTGACAACTTAATGTATGACGTCATGAATAAGAGGGAACAAAAGATATTCAATCCAATTTTGGAAAATAAGAAGGCTATCAGTCAAAATAATCAGAGTTGATTGGTGATTGAGCCTACTACTAATCAGACTATAATCACACCCCAAAATCAAAGTTCCTTTAACTGTGCCTTTATTACCACTTGTACAACTGATATTATGGCAATAAAGGACATTTTGGTAAAGAAATGGCCTATCTTAAGGAGCAAGCAGAGGAGAATTGAAAATGTTGGTTCATGCCCGCATGTGGTATATAAAAGGGGAAAGATCTTAAAGGAAAAGTTCAAAAAAGGGTTGAGCATAGCCAAGGCAATTATTAACACCAACAACCCTGGAATGTTCAAGTGTGGGAATTGCCCTCATTGTCAACATATTCTTGTTAAGAAGGATTGCCTTATCTCCACTCATGAAATCACAATTAGTGGGCATTTTGACTGCAATACAAAATGGGTGGTATACTGTGTACTTTGTTCAGCATGTACATGCTTTTATATTGCTAAGACAGAGATAAGACTCAGGCAGAGAGTCTATGAACATATTTATGATATTAAAAAACAGAAAAATACAAGTACACTGTTTAAACATGTACAGCAAAACCCTACCCACTGTTTTAAATTCATCACATTTGAACAAATTGCAGTGAATGACAGAAGGGGACCTTGAACTTTAACCCTTGAAAAGTATGAACTTTATTGGCCACTTTATTTGAATGCTGATCTCTACCAGGTATAAATGAAAATGTATCAATAGCTTATTTATTAAAACTAAGGGCTCAGGAGTGATAAATGTTTTTAAGTTGGTTTTACTGAAGAGGAACATTCAATGATAAGTCTGGATTTGTAATTTTAAAACTAGTTTTGTGGATTACTACTGGGCTTGGTGTCATGGCTGGGCAACTGGTTGCCTGCCATGCGCCTTTTGCTTGTGGGATCGATGCCTTGACTACTGAGCTAATATAGGAGTATGCTGTGTTTGTGTTTTATTTATGTATTGTAAACTGCTATGACCCAAAAGTGTTTCATGAATTGGGTGGAACTTGTTGGGAGGCTTGGAAAATCACATGGTTACATTAAATGCTTTCTGTTGGTCTAGGATCATAGGATCATAGGAGATTACTGGGCTATCAACCAAGAGAGCATTTTAAGTCTAGCCATTTCAACCCAATGCAATACCGTAGAAGTACTAGTCAATACCCAATATTACATTTAGTGATGACTACCCATGTCCAGGAGGGTTGTGAGTGCTATCCTTGGTAAGAATTTACAGTGCCCCATCCACTCGTCCAGATTACTCTTGAACAGTGTTGTACAGGTTCTCTGTTTTGCATGAATTGGTAGCCTGTTCCAAAGACTTGTCAGCCGCTGGGAGATATATCTTTCCCTCCAGCAAGTCCTATTTAAGTCACAAGCCATATTTAAGTCTCTGGAATGGGTAGCCCTAGACCCATTTGATTTATGGCTATGCAGTAAGTTCATTCTGAGGCCAGACATAAGTCTCCCCTAAGAAGTCAATACAATATGAAGTACAGTGACAGGGACTTTAGTCAGTCCATGTAAGGCATATGCTGGGGGCCCTTGATCTTCTTTGTTAAAAACCTCTGAGGTCTCTCTAATTGCTGCAGATGCTTAGTATTGTACATACTGAATGGGGCATTATACTCAACTACAGGCCGGATAAGTGCCTAGTATAGGGGGGTGTATACCTTCTTTTGTTCTCAAGGTGATGCCTTTACTAATCAAGTGAGCTACATGGAAAGCTTTCCTTACAATGGTAGACATATGGTGGTCGAAGTTAAGGTCATGGTTAACCTGTGATCTCAGGTCCCATACCACTCTGTGGGTACTTTTATTATTGTTGATTTGATAGTGTGAAGGGACATTGTTTGTACTGCAGGGAATGATGAATCATTTCTTTGCATTTAGTTTGAGACTGTGACTAATACACCAGTCAATGGCCTGTGTGAGACCCTCCTGGAGTATACTGACATCATTCTGGGATTCAATGATTATATCTAGTTTGTAATCATCTGCAAACTTGGTCAACCACAGCCCTTTAGTTTTGACCTGAACTTCTGAGAAATATATAACAAACAGTAGGGAACCCAGCACTGACCCCTGCTCTGTTGGTAACAGGTCGGCTGGTTGATGTGGAGTCACCCACTTTGATAGTGTGTGTCCGGTTTGTAAGCCAGTTGGCAACCCATCTTACAATGAAGGGGTTTATATTCAGTTTGTTAACTTTATCGGTAATGCCTGAATGTGGGATTGTGTAGAAAGCCTTTGCCAAGTCGAGGTATGCTGTGTGCACAGATTTGCCCTCATCAAAGGCATTGGTCACACTTTCAAAGAAATCCACCATATTTAACAGGCAGGATCTGCTCTTCATGAAGACAAATTGGGTAGGATCTATGCTTTGGAGGTCACCTATGTCTTTATTCATTAGGTCCATAATGATATGTTCCATGGCATTACAGATGAGGTTGGTAGTCTTATGAGTCTGTTGCTAAGCCACCTTTGTAGAGGGGAATAACTGCAGCTGTTCTCCATTCCACAGGAACAAAGCCTATGGTTAGCTATGATTGAAAAGGGTACTGAGTGGTGACGCTAGTTCATGTTTTAGCCTAATTAGAAGACAGCCTGGGGTGTCATCTGGTCCCACAGAGGCCTTATTCTTTGTCTTTGAGGAACTGCTCTTCAGATATGCAAGCTGTTAGGGAAGTTTGGGGGAGGTCTTTTTGTAAGTTAGGGGGGATAAGGGAGTGACATTTTCACCAAATCTATCTGCTAGCAGGTTTGCTATCTCTATGGGGTCAGTGCATATGATACCATTGCCCACCAGTTCTGCACATGCTTGGGTCCTACCCTTTAGGTTACTTACGTAGCTGTAAAAGGCCTTAGGGTTATCCTTGGCAGTACTTGCTATGTTTTTCTCAAAGGAGCTCTTGGAGGATTTGACAATTGTCTTATTTGCCTGTTAAAGCTGAGGGAGGGTGCTTTTCGATTGTTGGGTCCTTGTCTTTGTTTTCTTGGAAAGCAACTTTTTGTGTTTATTTTAGAGTTTGTTGATGCTGGAAGTCCGCCATGGCAGCTTGATTTTACTTGAGGGGTCTGGCTTTGATTCTGTCTGGTGTAGCTGAGTTTATACACTTATGCAAGTGATTGTACAGGGCTTTAGTGTAAGCTTCAGAGTAGTTACCACTTTCAGCTTAGGGTGGGGCTTGGAATGCATGTATACCTTCACCTAGGAGGTATAGTTTGCCTTGGTGAAGTTTTTAGTCTGAATTCACCCTTTGTGAGTTCTGGTGTCAGTGTCAATTTGAAGTTGACTGATTTGTGATCAGTTTTAACTAATGAGGGTCCAACAGTTACAGCAGAGCCACTGGTTGACACGGTGAGTTCCAGATCTAGAATCTTTGTTTCTCTTGTCGGGGTATGCACAATTTGCTCCAGGGTATTTGAATTCACAAAGTCAAGGAACGTTTGTGCTAGCAAGTGTTGGGCTAGTGTAAGTTTCCCAGTGGACAGTGGGATAATTGAAATACCCCATAACCAGTGGGTTTAGTAAAATTTGGACTGTCTTCAATTTGGTTAAGTATGCTTCATGGGTGTCATGACCCATGTAGGGGGATCTATAACTGGGTAGGACATGAATTGGAGGTGTTACCCACCCTAACCTGCACCTGGAGTAACTCCATGGACTTGTCCAGTCTAACTGATGGGAGGTGAATTTATCTCTAATACAGACTGAACACCGCCTCTTTTGGTTTCCACATGTTCATTTTTTGGCCTAAAGGTGTGGAAGGTATTGTAGCCTTCCAGAGCCGGGGTACTCTCTGAGGTCTTAAACCAGGTTTCTGTGACTGCACAGACATCTGCATCTTCTAGTGATACAAGTGCTGCCAGGGAGTGCAGTTTTTGGTTTAAGATCCTAGAATTTAGCAACATGACTCTTCTTTTGTTCTGATTGGTTAATTTCATATCTGTAATGTTGTTTTCGAGACCTTGCCTAAAAAAGGCACTATGGAGGAGGCAAGAATCTTTGCCAGCAGCCGAAATCCTAGGGGTGCCAGCTGCAAACCATATCTGGCAAAGCAGAGAGGTTTGTTGACCATGGCTTCCCAGGCAGACAGGAACTGGATCCTCTTGGAATGACACTAAAAACTAAGCCAATTATTGAAATCAATCAATTTTGTTTATACTGTTGCATCATTCTAATTGAGGATAGTATGCTGCTCAAGGCATGGAACATACCTGCCTGGGGCACATACTCAAGAGAGCTCGACCATGTCTTTCTTCATATAGTCCAGCGAGGTATGTCTCAGGTTATTCACATCAACATAAACTATGACAGTCATAATGGTATTTGTTGCTGATAGACCTGAGTGCATGTGTGATTTGGTGAATCCTGGCACCAAACAGGCAGCTGACCATTACTTTCTACTTGTCCAATCTGGTGAGTGGGCCATCTGTGTGTCTCACTACTGAGTCTCCAATGACAAGAAAACATGGTTTTTGAGTGTTACACCTTAAGGGATTGGTGGGTGAGACACTGGTGATGCTATGTGGCATGGGTGCTGTGGAGACTGTGTTAGTTGTAGCAGACTTGTGTTTTGGTGGTTTTTGCTGTCTCAGTAATTTTTTTGAGGGAACTTCAATGTATGGGGAGTTACTTGTTTGATCAGTACTATGTGAGTTAGTAGTGATATGTGTATGAGTAGTGGTACTATGTGAATATGTAGTGGTGGGTGAGTTGACAACCTTCTCTATGTTACTGTTTTGAGTGAGATAGAGCATGAATTCTAGATTCTTGGTGTAAATACATCACTCACACTCTGTACTAGATTGTGTTATTAGTAGATGGTTATCTGTGTGCATGAGGCAATGGCTACACTGCCTCAAGAGACCCAAGTCAATAAGGTTGGCAGGAGAAACAAGGGTAGTTCAACTCTCCATAGTGCTAGGTTGAAGACTGTTGTAACTTGGGTTGGCTTTTCAGAAATGATCACGGAGGAGCTCGGCGAATGGATATTTCTGTCTGGGTTTTAAGAGAAAATGTATTCAATTTAACTGTCCGGCTTTGATGCACAATTGTGTGGTAGTGCATGGTGCTGCATGGCATGCAAACAAGCAGAAACCTGCTCATAAGTAGGACCTAAATGCCAGGAGCTAAAACTTGAAAAAAACTCTAACAAAATTCAAAAGGACCATTGAAGATGCTTATTCCAAGCCCTAGAGCGGCCTCCCTTTACATTTTTAGCATGTGTATAACCTGCTTGTTTCTCTGATGAAGTCTTTCATGTATAAAGATGAAAGCTCTCATCATTTTAATATATAAATAAAAGGATTTGATTTTAAATCTATGAGCAATGATTTTAAAAGGGTTTAAGGGAATTTTCCTATACGTACAATTATACTGCCTGTATTTATAGCTTTCAAAGAAAATATGAGAACAGGAGGAAAGAGACTAAAATAATAAAGTGGATAACAAAAGGGAGATATCATCATTTCTATTTTTCCATATCTAATTTAATGAATGGTTGGATCTTTTCTAAATAGGCATAGTATCAGAATGGTAAAGAAATTCATGAATGTATGGTGCTTCCTCTATGAGTGGATGAAGACTGACCAACTGAGGATCAGAATCCTCAAGCTACCTGCCGCTGTTTAAATGTTTTTGCAGGAAGGCAGGCCATCCTGCCCCTTCCCATGTGGGGGGCAAGCCCCGACCCCCAAACTTAACTATATGAATTCCACGGTCAAACCAAATCAAAGAAAGAGGAAATTCCCCCCAAAAGGACATTACTGGTGGTACAACTCACCAGCAGTGATTTCCTCTGGAAGACCTCCAGTTTTCAGTTGGTTGAATTTCGAGCAAATTAGGCTTAAGAATTCAGTCTTCATCCATCCATAGGTAAATGATGTATGGTACAGATACAAAAATTTGAAATGAATTTGAGAAAAAAAAAGAAATTAGGAGTTAACTGTGATCTGTAGTATTCCTAACAGGTAATGAAAACAAACAAACTTGAGATTATATCTCATTCTTATATGTTTTACTTACAAACAATGTGTAAACTTCTGTATATTATCCACCTACTCATTACAGTATGATAAATGCACAACAGAAATCAAAAAATGCTCAGCTAAACTAAAAAAAAAAAAAAAAAACATTAAACATAACACAAGACATTGTCCGACCCAAATAACTTCTATTCTGTTTCTTTGAAGCATTCATTCATTCATGTATTTTTTCTTTCTTTTGTACCTGTTTGTCCACTTCAGGGTACCAAGGGAGCTGAAGTCTACCAAGACTTTCACAGGGGGATATGCAGTAAACTAACCCTGGCTAAGATGCAGCTGTGTCATAGTAGTATGCATACATACATGCAAGCGCATGTGTAGATATATATATATATATATATATATATATATATATATATATACACACACACACACACACACACACACACACACACACACACACACACACACACACACACACACACACAAACACACACACACGCATGCACGCACACACGCACACACGTACAAACACGCATCCACACACACACTCATCTGTGGGTAGTTTAGAGAATTACCAGTTCACCTGCAGCATGCCTTTTGGATGTGGGAAAAAACTGGATAATCTGATTTAAACCAGTGCAGAGACGGGACATATGCAGAATCTGCAAAAAAATGCTCCCAGTTCTGGAAAGAATTTGGGGAGCCAGGTACAGTGAGGCATCAAATCAACAGCAGCAGTCTGTTTAGACCTGAAGTAAAGCGATAAAGTATAACTAAACTCTTCTCTACAATAACTTCTTCACTAAAATCTTTTACTTGTTTTTACATTTCTATTTTTGTTTGTTTTTACCTTAATTTCACAAATGTTTTAAAACTCTTCACATATTGTGTATTAATACATTTGTGTTTGCTTTCTTAGCACGGTGCTACTATTGTACTTTTTTAACTGTTACTTTAGCATTATCTACTCTTGTTTACTTGACATAGTTTCATAGTTTGGTACTAGGCTATCTGCCCTGGGGCATTTATAAGCCTAGCCATAGTGATGTGGCTTTCGCCACCCCATGTAATGGTACAAAAGTGTACAGAATAGATTTAGAATACTGTGCCTCTGTCTAGTAGTGACACAGTGAAGACCCCCTTACATAATAGAATTAGTTTACTGTGCATCTTGTCTAGTAGTGACACAGAGATGACCCCTCGGGTAAACCTACAATCTCCCATCCACTCATCAAGATTTCTCTTGAAGAGAGTCAGTGAAGGGCTCTGCCTAACATAAACTGGGATTCTGTTCCAGAATATGGGAAGCCTCTGAGTTATGAATCTGTCCCTCCAGCATGTCCTATTCATATCTGTGCTGAGGTTCAAATCTTTAGCTCTCGTGGTTCTGATGGATTTGGATTTTTTGAGGTGGAGCATGTCCATCAATTCCTGATTGGACATGACCTTGTATGTCAGGCACAGATCACCTCTGAGTAGGCGGTATGCTACTGAATAGAGTTAGAGTTTCTTTAGTCTGGCAGCATATGACATATGTTGGAGACCCTTGATCCTCTTGGTGATGTACTTTTGGGGTCTCTCTAGCTGTTGCAAGTGCCGGGTGAGGTACATACCAAATGGGGCATTGTACTCAATCATGGGCCTGATAAGGGAGGAGTACAGGGGCACAATGACCTCCTTTGATCTGGATGTGAATCCCTTCATGATAAGGTGGGCAAGGTAGAAAGTCTTTCTAACCACTTTGGCAATGTGGGTGTCAAATGAGAAGTCACTATCGACTTGGGTCCCCAGGTCTCTGATTACTTTTTCTGTACTCAGTGGGTTACCGCCTATGTGATAATTTGTGGGCACTTTGTTTTTCCCAAAGGGGATGACTATACATTTTTTGGCATTTAGTTTAAGGCCATGATTCCGGCACCAGTTGTCCGTTTCAGTGAGGCCTTTCTGTAGGATGTATGTGTCAGCTGGTGTATTGACTATGGCGCCTAGTTTGCAGTCATCTGCGAACTTTGTCTGCCACAACCCACCCATGTTTGCTTTCACATCTGAGAAATAAATGCCGAACAAGAGGGGTCCCAGGACAGAGCTCTGTGGGACACCACTTGTCACTGGCTTTGAGTCTGACATGGCTCCAGCGATTTTGACTTCATGGGTTCTATCCTTTAGCCAGTTTGCCACCCATCTTGTGACATATGGATTTACATTTAAGCTGTTGAGCTTGTCTATGATGCCAGAGTGGGGTATTGTGCCAAAAGCTTTAGCCAAGTCCAGGTAGGCTGTATGGACTGCTTTGCCCTCGTCAATGGCTCTAGTGACTGTTTCGAAAAAGTTAACCAGGTTTAAAAGGCAGGATCTGCCTTTTACAAAGCCGAACTGGGTGGGATCAAGTGTCTGTAAGTCCCCAATGTCTCTGTTTATTAGTTCCATAATGATTCTTTCCATAGCTTTGCAGACCAGGCTGGTTAAGCTTATGGGGCGGTAGTTACCAGGGTCAGTAGAGGTGCCTACTTTGTGGAGTGGGACTACTGTTGCTGTACGCCAGTTTTCAGGTACATATCTTGTAGTAAGGCTAAGGTTAAATAGCATTTTTATGTGCGGGTTTAGCTCCTCTTGGAGTTCATGTAGCACGCAACCCGGGATACCGTCGGGTCCCATTGATGCTGTGTTTTTAGCTTTGCTGAGGGCGGTTCTCACCTGGTCATCTGAGATGACAGGGAGGTTACAGTCAGCTGGGATAAGTATTTCTTCTTTTGGGGATGAGGGAGGGGAGAAATTTGCACTGAACCTGTCTGCCAGAATGCTGGCAATATCTGTGGCTTCAGTATATTTTTTGTCATTGTGAACTAACTCTGAACATATCTGAGGGTTTCCGCCCAGGTTTCTAACATAGCTGAAGAAGGCCTTGTGGTTATCTTTAGTGTCCATAGCGATTTTTCTCTCAAAGTTGGCCTTGGATGTTTTTATGAGAGAACATAGCTTTCCACTAGTGCTGATCAGAGATGCCTTCTCTTTATGGGATTTTTTTCTGTCGTGCAGTAGCTTCCTTCTTTTGTTATACAATTTGTTTATGGCTGGGATTGACCAGACAGGACGCCTGCCCTTGGTGGAGAGGGTCTTGGTTTTATTTGGGATTGCATGATCCATGCATTCTTGGAGATGCCCGTAGAAAGCATTTGTGAAGGATTCTGCATTGTGGGATGTGGTTTCCACTGTCCCAGTGGGCTTAAAGGATACCATCTCAGTTTTAAGAAGTGTAAAGTCAGCTTTTGAGAAGTTTTTCACTGTAGTCTTTTGTGTTGGGGGTGGAGGTGGGATATGTATATCCAGGGTGATTAGTTTGTGGTCAGACCTCACTAGTGAAGGGTATACTTCTGGTGAGGAGCACTTTGTCCCCATGTTTGTGATGATCAGGTCTAGTATATTATCTCCCCTTGTGGGAGAGGTGACTAGCTGTTCCATTGCATTTGAATTTATGAATTCCAGGAACCTTTGGGCTAGGGTGTTTGGGCTAGAATAATGCACCCAGTCTATGTTATGGTAGTTGAAGTCTCCCAATATGATGGTGTTTGGTGAGACATTCATATGTCTCCAGGAAGGTTGAGTGGGGTTCCTGAGATTGGGAGGGTGGTCTGTAACATGCTACCAGTTGTGTAGCAGTTTTGCCTATGGTTAGTTTCACCTGAATGGTCTCTGATGCTTCATGTGTTGCCACTAACCTGGAGGTGTGGGTGTCCTTGATGAATATGGACACTCCCCCTCCCTTTTTGGTTTGGCCCGAGTTTTGGGGCCGAAACGCATGATACGAGGTATAGCCTGTTAGCACTGGGGTGCTCTCAGAAGCCTTGAACCAGGTTTCAGTTACTGCACAGACATCGATGTCCTCCATACTGAGGAGTGCTTTGAGAGCCTACATCTTGAGATTTAGACTTCTGACATTGAGCAGCATTACCCTTAATTTTTTTCCATTTTTGTTTTCTAAGGAGGTTGGTTTGTCTTTTGAGCCTTGCCTAAAAAAAGCACTATGGGGGAGACAAGAGCCTTAGCCAATATCTGGAAGCCCAGTGGTGACAGATGCAATCCGTCCCTTGCGAAGCAGCATGGCTTGTCCAGCATGTCATCTCAAGCAGACAGATATTGGATCCCCCTAGAATGACACCAGTATTTGAGCCAATTATTAAAGCTGGTCATCTTGTCTTTGTATTGTGGCATCATTCTAGGTGATGGCAAGATGCTGCTCAGGGTCAGGGTCATACCAGCCTGAGCTACATAATCAGAGAGCTCCTCTATGTCTCTTTTCATGTAGTCCAGGGAGGTATGTCTCAGGTCATTCACGCCGGCATGGACAATGACGGAGTCATATTTGAACTTGCTTTGGAGTGACCTGAATGCGTGTGTTATGTGGCAGATCCTAGCTCCCGATAAGCAGCTCACTGTTACCCTCTCCTTGTTCAGCCTGGTAAGCGGAACGTCAGTGTGTCTGACTATAGAGTCACCTATTACTAGTGTATCAGGCATGGTGTTTGGTCTTAAGGGCTGTGATTGTTTGACACACTGATTTATTGAAGTATGTGATGCATGTGTTATGTTTTGAGGTGGTGGATTTTTGGGTGTCTGCTTTGGGAGCCTCTGTTGTTTTGGTAAGTTTTTTGTTAGAGCCTCCGAGTATGTCTTTGTGTTTTTATGTGTTTGGTTTGCAGTTGTGGTAGGTCTATGTGGGACTGGGTTTGGTGTGTGTGTGGTTACCTTCTCCTCCTGTCTGGTCTTGCCAGTCCTGAGTTGAGAGAGTTCAACCTCCAGTTTGGCTATATAGTTGCATTTCTCACATGTATTTGTGTTTGTTGGGAGGAGGAGAGGGTTGTCTGTGTACATGAGACAATTGTAGCATTGTCTCAAGAATCCCAGATTAACCAGCTGAACCGGAGAAGATGCCAGCAATCTACCACTCGACATGCTAAAATATTATAAGGGAGTGCTGTGCCTTTAAGGGAAGTGGGTACTCACAGGGAGTGTGCCTTTAAGGGAAGTGGGTACTCACAGGGAAGGTAGGTGGATGTAGTGCTTACTTTAGTTAGCGAGTGCTTACCTAGAAGAGAGATTTTGAGAACAAGTGCTAGGCTTATAGTAAAGCGATTAGACTAGATTATTATAAGAGTAGAGCTTTCTTAAGGGAAAATTTGAAGAGCAGACTTGGCGGAGCTGGAAAAGTTTAACCTTGTTTAACCGGCGCTGCGCTATGCGCACAACCGGGCAAAAACGCTCAGAGGCGGATTTTAAACAGTGAACTTTAAAAGAGCTAGAAATGGTCGAAAACAATCAATTACTACAAGCTCTTGTGCTGAGGTCACTCCTTCAGGGACAGATAGGCTGCTCATGGCTCCCCACTCCCACTGGTGAGCAAAGAAACTTCCTTCTATCCAAGTAAGGCAATGGACACCACAGGAACTACACCACAGCCCAGAATACAGCAAAGCCTGTATATTGGTCTAAACTAGTCGAGGAGAGATGGGAAAACAAAGATTTTTTTTGTTTTCTTTGTTTTTGAGATAGAAAGCACACAGAAATGCAGGAAACAGTAATAAATCAGTTACACAGGCTAGCACACTTTAGTGGGCAGCCTCAACAGTTAAATTAACAAACAAACAAACAACTTTCGACCAATTTTCGACTAAATGAAACTTTAAGTGCAAATAATATATAATGCAACAAACAGTTAAAAAACAGTTTAAGCTTGTTCAAGGTAAGCAAGAGAAGGTATTTAAGGTAAAAAACAGCAAAAAATACTTAAATCAGGAAAGTAGTCGCTTTTCTCAGTTCTCTGCTGCTAGGACCACTCTGCAGGACCACGAGGAGCTGTTACTGAGTAGTATAGCTAGAAAAAAACGCTCATAGGTGGATTTTAAACAAGGAATTTCAAAAGAGCTAGAAATGGTCCAAAACAACCAATTACTACAAGCTCTTGTGCTGAGGTTACTCATTCAGGGACAGATAGACTGCTCAAGGCTCCCCACTCCCACTGGTGAGCAAAGAAACTTCCTTCTATCCAAGTAAGGCAATGGACACCACAGGAACTACACCTCAGCCCAGAATACAGCAAAGCCTGTATACTAGTCTAAACTAGTCAAGGAGAGGCGGGAAAACAAGGATTTTTTTTTTTTTTTTTTTCAGATAGAAAGCACACAGAAATACAGGAAACAGTAATAAATCAGTTACACAGGCTAGCTCACTTTAGTGGGCAGCCTCAACAGTTAAATTAACAAACTAACAACTTTCGACCAATTTTCGACTAAATGAAACTTTAAGTGCAAATAATATATAATGCAACAAACAGTTAAAAAAACAGTTTAAGCTTGTTCAAGGTAAGCAAGAGAAGGTATTTCAGGTAAAAACAGCAAAAAATACTTAAATCAGGAAAGTAGTCACTTTTCTCAGTTCTCTGCTGCTAGGACCAATCTGCAGGACCACGAGGAGCTGTTGCTGAGTAGTATAGCCAGAAAAAAATGCTCAGAGGCGGATTTTAAACAGGGAACTTCAAAAGAGCTAGAAATGGTCCAAAACAACCAATTACTACAAGCTCTTGTGCTGAGGTCACTCCTTCAGGGACAGATAGGCTGCTCATGGCTCCCCACTCCCACTGGTGAGCAAAGAAACTTCCTTCTATCCAAATAAGGCAATGGACACCACAGGAACTACACCACAGCCCAGAATACAGCAAAGCCTGTATACTGGTCTAAACTAGTCGAGGAGAGATGGGAAAACAAAGATTTTTTTTGTTTTCTTTGTTTTTGAGATAGAAAGCACACAGAAATGCAGGAAACAGTAATAAATCAGTTACACAGGCTAGCACACTTTAGTGGGCAGCCTCAACAGTTAAATTAACAAACAAACAAACAACTTTCACCAATTTTCGACTAAATGAAACTTTAAGTGCAAATAATATATAATGCAACAAACAGTTAAAAAACAGTTTAAGCTTGTTCAAGGTAAGCAAGAGATAGTATTTAAGGTAAAAAACAGCAAAAAATACTTAAATCAGGAAAGTAGTCACTTTTCTCAGTTCTCTGCTGCTAGGACCACTCTGCAGGACCACGAGGAGCTGTTACTGAGTAGTATAGCTAGAAAAAACGCTCAGAGGTGGATTTTAAACAAGGAATTTCAAAAGAGCTAGAAATGGTCCAAAACAACCAATTACTACAAGCTCTTGTGCTGAGGTTACTCATTCAGGGACAGATAGACTGCTCAAGGCTCCCCACTCCCACTGGTGAGCAAAGAAACTTCCTTCTATCCAAGTAAGGCAATGGACACCACAGGAACTACACCTCAGCCCAGAATACAGCAAAGCCTGTATACTAGTCTAAACTAGTCAAGGAGAGGCGGGAAAACAAGGATTTTTTTTTGTTTTTTTTGTTTTTCAGATAGAAAGCACACAGAAATACAGGAAACAGTAATAAATCAGTTACACAGGCTAGCTCACTTTAGTGGGCAGCCTCAACAGTTAAATTAACAAACTAACAACTTTGCACCAAATTTCGGCTAAACGAAACTTTAACTGCAAATAATATATAATGCAGCAAACAGTTAAAAAAACAGTTTAAGCTTGTTCAAGGTAAGCAAGAGAAGGTATTTCAGGTAAAAAATAGCAAAAATACTTAAATCAGGAATGTAGTCTCTTTTCTCAGTTCGCTGCTTCTAGGACCAATCTGCAGGACCACGAGGAGCTGTTGCTGAGTAGTATAGCCAAAAATAAATGCTCAGAGGCGGATTTTAAACAGGGAACTTTAAAAGAGCTAGAAATGGTCCAAAACAACCAATTACTACAAGCTCTTGTGCTGAGGTCACTCCTTCAGGGACAGATAGGCTGCTCATGGCTCCCCACTCCCACTGGTGAGCAAAGAAACTTCCTTCTATCCAAGTAAGGCAATGGACACCACAGGAACTACACCACAGCCCAGAATACAGCAAAGCCTGTATACTGGTCTAAACTAGTCGAGGAGAGATGGGAAAACAAAGATTTTTTTTGTTTTCTTTGTTTTGCGATAGAAAGCACACAGAAATGCAGGAAACAGTAATAAATCAGTTACACAGGCTAGCACACTTTAGTGGGCAGCCTCAACAGTTAAATTAACAAACAAACAAACAACTTTCGACCAATTTTCGACTAAATGAAACTTTAAGTGCAAATAATATATAATGCAACAAACAGTTAAAAAACAGTTTAAGCTTGTTCAAGGTAAGCAAGAGAAGGTATTTAAGGTAAAAAACAGCAAAAAATACTTAAATCAGGAAAGTAGTCGCTTTTCTCAGTTCTCTGCTGCTAGGACCACTCTGCAGGACCACGAGGAGCTGTTACTGAGTAGTATAGCTAGAAAAAAACGCTCAGAGGTGGATTTTAAACAAGGAATTTCAAAAGAGCTAGAAATGGTCCAAAACAACCAATTACTACAAGCTCTTGTGCTGAGGTTACTCATTCAGGGACAGATAGACTGCTCAAGGCTCCCCACTCCCACTGGTGAGCAAAGAAACTTCCTTCTATCCAAGTAAGGCAATGGACACCACAGGAACTACACCTCAGCCCAGAATACAGCAAAGCCTGTATACTAGTCTAAACTAGTCAAGGAGAGGCGGGAAAACAAGGATTTTTTTTGTTTTTTTTTTGTTTTTCAGATAGAAAGCACACAGAAATACAGGAAACAGTAATAAATCAGTTACACAGGCTAGCTCACTTTAGTGGGCAGCCTCAACAGTTAAATTAACAAACTAACAACTTTCGACCAATTTTCGACTAAATGAAACTTTAAGTGCAAATAATATATAATGCAACAAACAGTTAAAAAAACAGTTTAAGCTTGTTCAAGGTAAGCAAGAGAAGGTATTTCAGGTAAAAAACAGCAAAAATACTTAAATCAGGAAAGTAGTCACTTTTCTCAGTTCTCTGCTGCTAGGACCAATCTGCAGGACCACGAGGAGCTGTTGCTGAGTAGTATAGCCAGAAAAAAATGCTCAGAGGCGGATTTTAAACAGGGAACTTCAAAAGAGCTAGAAATGGTCCAAAACAACCAATCACTACAAGCTCTTGTGCTGAGGTCACTCCTTCAGGGACAGATAGGCTGCTCAAGGCTCCCCACTCCCACTGGTGAGCAAAGAAACTTCCTTCTATCCAAGTAAGGCAATGGACACCACAGGAAGTACACCACTGCCCAGAATACAGCAAAGCCTGTATACTGGTATAAACTACTCGAGGAGAGGCGGGAAAACAAGGATATTTTTTTTTTTTTTGTTTTTGAGATAGAAAGCACACAGAAATACAGGAAACAGTAATAAATCAGTTACACAGGCTAGCACACTTTAGTGGGCAGCCTCAACAGTTAAATTAACAAACAAACAAACAACTTTCGACCAATTTTCGACTAAATGAAACTTTAAGTGCAAATAATATATAATGCAACAAACAGTTAAAAAAACAGTTTAAGCTTGTTCAAGGTAAGCAAGAGAAGGTATTTAAGGTAAAAAAAACAGCAAAAAATACTTAAATCAGGAAAGTAATCGCTTTTCTCAGTTCTCTGCTGCTAGGACCACTCTGCAGGACAACGAGGAGCTGTTACTGAGTAGTATAGCTAGAAAAAAACGCTCAGAGGTGGATTTTAAACAAGGAATTTCAAAAGAGCTAGAAATGGTCCAAAACAACCAATTACTACAAGCTCTTGTGCTGAGGTTACTCATTCAGGGACAGATAGACTGCTCAAGGCTCCCCACTCCCACTGGTGAGCAAAGAAACTTCCTTCTATCCAAGTAAGGCAATGGACACCACAGGAACTACACCTCAGCCCAGAATACAGCAAAGCCTGTATACTAGTCTAAACTAGTCAAGGAGAGGCGGGAAAACAAGGATTTTTTTTTTTTTTTGTTTTTCAGATAGAAAGCACACAGAAATACAGGAAACAGTAATAAATCAGTTACACAGGCTAGCTCACTTTAGTGGGCAGCCTCAACAGTTAAATTAACAAACTAACAACTTTCGACCAATTTTCGACTAAATGAAACTTTAAGTGCAAATAATATATAATGCAACAAACAGTTAAAAAAACAGTTTAAGCTTGTTCAAGGTAAGCAAGAGAAGGTATTTCAGGTAAAAAACAGCAAAAAATACTTAAATCAGGAAAGTAGTCACTTTTCTCAGTTCTCTGCTGCTAGGACCAATCTGCAGGACCACGAGGAGCTGTTGCTGAGTAGTATAGCCAGAAAAAAATGCTCAGAGGCGGATTTTAAACAGGGAACTTCAAAAGAGCTAGAAATGGTCCAAAACAACCAATTACTACAAACTCTTGTGCTGAGGTCACTCCTTCAGGGACAGATAGGCTGCTCATGGCTCCCCACTCCCACTGGTGAGCAAAGAAACTTCCTTCTATCCAAGTAAGGCAATGGACATCACAGGAACTACACCACAGCCCAGAATACAGCAAAGCCTGTATACTGGTCTAAACTAGTCGAGGAGAGATGGGAAAACAAAGATTTTTTTTGTTTTCTTTGTTTTTGAGATAGAAAGCACACAGAAATGCAGGAAACAGTAATACATCAGTTACACAGGCTAGCACACTTTAGTGGGCAGCCTCAACAGTTAAATTAACAAACAAACAAACAACTTTCGACCAATTTTCGACTAAATGAAACTTTAAGTGCAAATAATATATAATGCAACAAACAGTTAAAAAAACAGTTTAAGCTTGTTCAAGGTAAGTAAGAGAAGGTATTTAAGGTAAAAAACAGCAAAAAATACTTAAATCAGGAAAGTAGTCGCTTTTCTCAGTTCTCTGCTGCTAGGACCACTCTGCAGGACCACGAGGAGCTGTTACTGAGTAGTATAGCTAGACAAAAACGCTCAGAGGTGGATTTTAAACAAGGAATTTCAAAAGAGCTAGAAATGGTCCAAAACAACCAATTACTACAAGCTCTTGTGCTGAGGTTACTCATTCAGGGACAGATAGACTGCTCAAGGCTCCCCACTCCCACTGGTGAGCAAAGAAACTTCCTTCTATCCAAGTAAGGCAATGGACACCACAGGAACTACACCTCAGCCCAGAATACAGCAAAGCCTGTATACTAGTCTAAACTAGTCAAGGAGAGGCGGGAAAACAAGGATTTTTTTTGTTTTTTTTTTTGTTTTTCAGATAGAAAGCACACAGAAATACAGGAAACAGTAATAAATCAGTTACACAGGCTAGCACACTTTAGTGGGCAGCCTCAACAGTTAAATTAACAAACAAACAAACAACTTTCGTCCAATTTTCGACTAAATGAAACTTTAAGTGCAAATAATATATAATGCAACAAACAGTTAAAAAAAGCTTTTAAAAAGTTTAAGCTTTTTCAAGGTAAGCAAGAGAAGGTATTTCAGGTAAAAAACAGCAAAAAATACTTAAATCAGGAAAGTAGTCACTTTTCTCAGTTCTCTTCTGCTAGGACCACTCTGCAGGACCACGAGGAGCTGTTGCTGAGTAGTATAGCCAGAAAAAAAGCTCACAGGCGAATTTTAAACAGGGAACTTCAAAAGAGCTAGAAATGGTCCAAAACAACCAATTTCTACAAGCTCTTGTGCTGAGGTCACTCCTTCAGGGACAGATAGGCTGCTCAAGGCTCACCACTCCCACTGGTGAGCAAAGAAACTTCCTTCTATCCAAGTAAGGCAATGGCCACCACAGGAATTACACCACAGCCCAGAATACAGCAAAGCCTGTATACTGATCTAAACTAGTCGAGGAGATGCGGGAAAACAAGGATTTTTTTTTTTTTTTGTTTCTGAGATAGAAAGCACACAGAAATACAGGAAACAGCAATAAATCAATTACACAGGCTAGCACACTTTAGTGGGCCGCCACAACAGTTAAATTAACAAACAAACAACTTTCGACCAATTTTCGACTAAATGAAACTTTAAGTGCAAATAATATATAATGCAACAAACTGTTAAAAAAACAGTTTAAGCTTGTTCAAGGTAAGCAAGAGAAGGTATTTCAGGTAAAAACAGCAAAAAATACTTAAATCAGGAAAGTAGTCGCTTTTCTCAGTTCTCTGCTGCTAGGACCACTCTGCAGGACCACGAGGAGCTGTTGTTGAGTAGTATAGCCAGAAAAAAACGCTCAGAGGTGGATTTTAAACAGGGAACATGGCTGGTAAGTTGTTGTCCCCTGGCTGAGACTGAAATTAGTCAGAACTGATTAGTGCAGTTTACTGCAGTAAACAATTTTAAATAGATAACTAGATAAGTAAATAAATCAGGACCATTTATACCACAACTATGCCTGAACATTTATGGAAAAACAGTTGATCTTTTGAAAATATGGTGGCTGACCATTACAAATTTGTTATTTACTTTGAGCCAATGAAACATTATGAGATGTTACTGAGGAAATTATGAGCTAAAGTATAAACTTGCCCTACTGAATCCATAAAGAACGGTGGTACATTTAAGTTGCTGGCACCCCCCCCCCCCCAGTAGTATGATGAAAGAAGAGAATTCTTACTCATAGAGTGTATTAAAAATAATAATAAAATAAAATAAAAATAAAAAATATTATGATCCAGATCTCTTCTTTCAATCACTGATTCCATTCCTTAATGCAGTGTGTGAACGACTGGTGCATTTTGGTATTTGCATGGTGTCAGTGCATCCCAATTTACTACACATGCATATTGCAGCCATGTAAAATATGGGAATGGTTTGAAAGCACTGTACACTGTGCAAGGTCAGTAAACATAAGTGCAATGCATCTCAGCCTTTGCACAGTATTTATAGCAGTCACATATCACCTCAAATGTGGCAGACCTCATGTTCAAGGTTTTCTTTGAGCCCTGAGTCTATCCTTTGCTATCCTTCCTCTTTTGCCCTGAGGCTATCCTTTAATATAGGTTCATAGGTTCATAGGTGTTTACTAAGCTAATGACCACAAGGGCTATTTTAAGCCTAGCCATACATCCAAAATGTTTCACAAGTTCTGTTACCCTCTAAGTGCAAGCAGGGACTTTGGAGATGAAACATTTACAAACAGGGGTCTGGGAAATGACCATTTACAGGCTGCATATGTCTATTAGAGACATAGGTGCCAAACCAGGAATGAATTTCCTGTTCCCCATCCAACTGTTCAAGTCATACTTGAATTGGGTTATAGAGGAACTCTGCTTCACATGGATGAGCCTGTTCTAGAAAAGGGGTAGTCTCTGGGATAAGCACCTGTCTCGCCAGCAGGTCTTACTTATATAACTGGCAAGGTTTAAGTCTTTAGAATAAGTAATTCTGATGCTACTTGTTTTGCAAATATACAAAAGGTCCATCGGAGTGGGGTCTGACAGTGCCTTGTATGCCAGGCATAGATCTCCCCTCAACAGCTTGTAGAAGAAAGAACACAGGGATATGACCTTGAGACAGTCTGCATAGGACATGTTAGTTAATCCCTGTATTCTTTTAGTGAAGAACCTCTGTGGACATTCCAATTGTTGGATATGGCTGGTTAGGTACATACCAAAGGGGTTGTTGTACTCAGTGATAGGTCTGATGAATGCCAAATACAGTATGGAATACTGACTTCTTTGGACCTAGATGGCATATCTTTGTTTATAAGTTGCACAACATTGAATGATTTCCTCACTACTGTAGACAAGTGATGGTCAAAGGCTAGATTACTGTCCATGTGTGTCCCTGAGTCCCTGACTCTTGTGTCAGTTCTTAGGGGTGTGTTGTCAATATGATAATTACCAGGGGTGGATGACTTCCTGAATGATACTATTATGCATTACTTGGCATTTAGTTTTAATCCATGGCTCTGACACCAGTTTTTTGTCTGTGTCAGCCCTTTTTGGAGAACATTTATGTCAGTGGGGGATTCAATGACCACTCGTAATTTGCAATCATCTGCAAATTTAGCCAGCCAGAGGCCACTGATATTGACATTGATTTCAGAGAAGTAAATGACAAAAGATAGTAGTCCCAGGACCAATCTGAGTAGCTCCACTTGTGACTGGCCTCTTTGTAGAGGTGGGCTCTACACTTCTGACTTCCTGGATCCTATCTGTATGCCAGTTGGCTATCCTCCAGGTAACATAAGGTTTTGTACCTAAACTCTTGAGTTTGTCAAAAATGCCTGAGTGAGGTATTTTGTCAAATGCCTTTGCCAGATCAAGGTAGGTAGTGTGAACCATCTTGCCCTCATCCATTGCTTTGGTGACCTTCTCAAAGAAGTCCTTCCTCTTTTCCTTTAACACACAAATGTGACATAAACTAATTGGATAGCGCCTATAATTTTAGGTGCTCTCCAATAAACAGTACACATGGAAGTATTGTTGTAGAAGCTATTTCTACTCTACCCCCAAGTGTGACAAATCTGCACATCTAGCATTCTAAAAGTTTCCTTACCTAACGTTCAACTCCATCCAGCTCATGTCTCTAATCTCAGCTGTGGCTGTATAAAGTATAAGCCCCAGGTAAAACTCTTCCTCATCATTTCAGGGAGTGCAGAACAGACCTCCTATTGTTGCATAGTGATGTACTCATAGGTTAGTACTAAGCTAACTGCCCTTGTGAGCCATTTTAAGCCTAGCCAAGTATCCCTTGTGAGACTCAAACCTTGCACCTTGTGTTTGTAAGGCAAACACCTTAACCATTAGGCCACCCTCCCACTGCTGAGCTGATATTCAAGGATCAACATGTATTCATCTGCAAACAAATAAATGCTACTTCTTTTCCTACTGCTCTTTCTGACTCATCTAACTTTCCCTTACTCTCTGAACCAGATATGCAATGCCCAAAGATGGACAACATTGAAAGGCTCCTATTTCTTATACTTCTTTTTTTATTTTTTCTGTAAATTCACCATTTATATATAAGCATATCTTTAGGGCCCTATAAAGGACTTTCACTTTCTTGAACCACCAGACATGCTCAGTGGCCTCTATCATGGCATCTGTCATAAAGTCCCATGAGACATTGTCAAAGGCCTTGTGAATGCTCAGTAGCACAATTCCTACCTTTCTCTGCAACTTTTCCCTAGCCCATTGCACAAAACCAGTATGCATGCTAGTTGTCCATGCAAGATCTGCATGTAAGAAAACCCACTTGTTCTTTCATTATTAGTCTAAGAAAGATTTTCTCCAATCTTGTTACCAAAATATAAGCTAACATTTTGGTATCTGTATTGCAGAGATATATAAGATAATAATTTTTAACAGACATATCTTTCCCCTTCTGTTTATACAATGTCATTGCTGTATTCTCTACTGTAGATTTGGTTAACTTCCCTTTTTATAATGTATTTGAACAGATTAATCTTTTTGTACCTGAAAACCCACTCTTTCTTTTTTTATTTTAGAAGCCAACAGGGTATCCATGTAGCCCTTCACTTTACACCCCTTCAGATACCCAATGGCATCAATCATTTCCCGCTGACTTACTGTAAATGCATCTTCTACTGCTATTTCTCACACATGTAGTCTTTCTATT
Organism: Protopterus annectens; assembly: GCF_019279795.1. Taxonomy (NCBI): domain Eukaryota; kingdom Metazoa; phylum Chordata; order Ceratodontiformes; family Protopteridae; genus Protopterus; species Protopterus annectens. The sequence goes on along the minus strand of NC_056745.1, from coordinate 1,528,978,443 downwards.
TATGTATCAATGCAACTTGGTTTCTATTCTTTTATGAAGCTCAATGTAATAACATTGAAATTCTGCCCATATTTGCTCATTTGCACAGCATTCCTCCCTCCTTTTAACTTCGACTGAATTTAACTTTCTTTTCCTGATCACTTGATCCACCACATCAGCATCTTGATATCTGTTTCTCCCCTCTCCCTCTCCTAAAATCTTGCCCTTGTTTTCCCCAACTAACCCTTTCTCATTGATCCATCATATTTTCAACCTATCCCTTATGGTATCGTTCTCTGCCCTGTTTGTAACCTATCTCTCCTTGTCCAGTGCATTGCAACTCCCTAAGCCTATCCCCTAGTGGCATAATTTCTTGCATACTTTCTCAAATCATTCTTTCAAATCTAGAAATAACATTGTCCCACCCAGACAGTTTTCACTCTATAATATTCATAAATTCCTAGTGTGCTCTTGGCATTTTCCCTGATCATATTCTGCATCCATTTTATATCATCTCTCTTCATCTAGTGGTCAAGACTCCATCTCTATCCAGTTTCCTCCCAATTCTTTAGATCCTAGAAAGAGATCTTGCCTCACCTCTCAGCCATCTGCATTCCTCATCTTTAACTACCTAAAGTCCATTCTGTTGTTCATCAGAACTAATTAAAATCTGCTTTCTCCTTCTACAATCCCCCTTTTGCGCAATTTGAAGTTAATCACATATAACCATTTTTCTACCTTTCTTAATTATCGATGTCTTAACTTAATCTCTTGTGAAAGATTAAACCTGATTCTTCCCTCTTCATCCTCATTAATACACTTTCCTTCATTATTGGATTGTTAATCCCTGTAACACTATATGATACTAACCATGTTTTCCTTTTGCCACCTCCATCCCTCTGCACTTCCAAAAGCACACTTACCTGCTGCTCCAGTGGAGCTGGGCCCTATGGTCCTTTATGATAGTAGGGCTCTGACAAAGAATCCCCCACCCTGAAAGGTTAGCATACTAAGCATCACTACTCTACCATCAAGGTTAATGACCAATGAGCTCAGAGCTCTCCCACCTGGTGATTCTGAAACCCACTTCTTCAGTTTAATCAAAAACATATTTACACATCACATTAACTCACAACTGAATAGCATGAGCATCTTCCGAAACTAGGAGAATTTATGTATACCTATTATACATACTATAATATTTTGATTGCAGCAGGATATATTTACATACCATGGTCTCTTGCATTTTACAAGTATACTTGCTCTAAATTGTCAAGGCAACCTACTGGGTTGGTATCAAAGCAACTCTCTTTTACAAAGTTTACACACATTTTTTAAATATGAAAAATTAAACAATAAGAGCATTCTAGAACACTGACCAACAGGATCAGCTCTAACAGATGCTACTCCTAGGCATGGTCCTGCAAATCTTTGTCTAATCCATGTAGAATATATTCCAATTACTGCCAATTAAACATAAGATTGTAGCTACCCTCAATGTTTGATATGTCAATAGGTACCTAACATAATGTAAAATATGTTATGCCATTTAACTGTAGATGATCGGATAAAAAAACATCTTAGTCTCATTCTAGGGAATTTCAGTTCCATGCATCTCACCAATGTAGACTGCTGCCCCCTCTGCATCCCCCTGCATGTGTGAACTTATCCTGTTGGATAGTATCAAGATATAAAAAAAATGAGTGCAGCATTACTTATCACCTTATTGAAACACCACTCTCATGACTAGAAATGCTTCCTCATCCAGAATCATAGGTAGGGTGGGGTGAAAGGGGATAGCCACCCCAATCAGGAGGTTTTATGGGCATATTCAGTGGATGCTGACTGATTATTAGAACAGCACTGGCATTAATTTCTGTGCCACCATTCTGAATGCTGAGACTGCTTTTACAGTCAGGGCACAGACAGGCAGACCTGAAGTGCTTCACTGCTTCCTATGTGCTCATGTGTAGAATAAGTATAGCTTACTACAAATATTTACTATAGCTTGTTCAAGTCAGTTTTTTTTTTTATTTTTAAGTACTGCAGCCTTTCTTTGTTGCTCATCTATGCACAGTAGGGGGGCTCAGCAGTGTAGGTTGGAAGTGGTGAAGAATGAAAGAACAGGCCTCATTTTCATCTATTCACAGTAGGGGGCCTCAGCAGCGTAGGTTGGAGGTGGAGAAGAATGAAACAACAGACCTAATTTATGGTGTCCGATCATGTGAATGGGCCTATTTTGTCCTTGTCTTAGAGTTAAGGGGTGCCACACTGGGAATGGAACCTAGCTCTTAATAAGCTAGCTATGTTTTTTTCTTCAACCACTTGGAATGCCACTATTTTCTGCCATCATTTTTACCTCCCCAGTCTAATGTCCTCCTCATCCACATGTCCATGGGACCTCTGTTCTGAGCTGATCTGTAAGAATCTATGACTCCCATTGCCATTTCTCTTCACAATGTTTCTTCCTGGTCTCCATTCTGCCCCCCCCCCCCCCCAGTTCTCCACAGTCTTCTTTCTGCCAACACCTGTCTTTCAGAGTAAACTCTCCCTCACACAGTCATCTGTCTCAGGACTCCTACACTACACTTTGGGTGTCTTTCAGAGTAAACTCTCCCTCACACGGTCATCTGTCTCAGGACTCCTACACTACACTTTGGGTGTCTTTCAGAGTAAACTCTCCCTCACAGAGTCATCTGTCTCAGGACTCCTACACTACTCTTTGGGTGTGTTTCAGAGTAAACTCTCCCTCAAACAGTCATCTGTCTCAGGACTCCTACACTACTCTTTGGGTGTCTTTCAGAATAAACTCTCCCTCACACAGTCATCTGTCTCCGGACTCCTACACTACTCTTTGGGTGTCTTTCAAAGTAAACTGTCCCTCACACAGTCATCTGTCTCAGGACTCCTACACTACTCTTTGGGTGATCATTGCCAGCATATCTACATTTGTCTCCACTGCCATGTTTCCTTATGATAAACACATTTGTGTGCTTGCTTGATAACTACCTATAACATTTATTGACATTTTTTTCCAGTCTAAGGCCATTTACATCTGGTGACACCATGCCTGGTACTTTCCCCTATGCTTGATCAGGGCCCATAAGATCAACAGGCATTTTTTATGATGTGTCATTTAAAGCACTTAATGCAATTGCAGTATTTGCAGAAGGTCACTCCCCCTTTCCCCTCTAACTGACAGCAATTTTCCTCTACCACATCTGTGAATATGTGCGTTACTTTTGCTCCATTCTTATCTCACAACACATTTTCTTTCCAAATAACTTTGAGCATTACAGAATATATCAGAAATGCTACTATCCCTGCTTGTCTTAAATGACAAGCAGTTGTAAGTAGACCTTTGCATTTCAAATAAATCTGTTGTGCAAAATAATCTACTATTTTAATTTCTACAGTCCCCATTACAAAAACTTTCCTGAGTGTTGCAGTCTTAATAATATATTCATTTGGAATGTGACACTGGCATTTTACAATTACATGCCTATCTCTGTCAGCATTTCCAGAAAATCTGCCAACCTTGAGGGCTGTCTTTTTGTTTCTCATTAGTCTTTTCCTTCAGATACTTGCCATATCTACTGTTTTACATCATATACTCCTTTATCCTCCAGCCATCCCCTTAGCCTGATGATTCTAACGTTTCCTCATTATGTTTTGCAATCCAAACCCTGCTACTTCTTCAGTAAAGTTTCAATGCATGTATGCAATTTTGTAATCTAATTTTCCTGACACTTTACTGTAATTTCCACTCAATCAACCTTTTGCTGCATATAGACATGCAGTTGCTTCTTATTTTATCATTTTCCATTGCCTCCAATTGCAGGGCCATAAGATCCATAATTATCTCTTTGACATGTTGCATGATATGGTTGACCTTTACTTCCATTCTGGTGATTTGGCATCTCAACACACATGGGCCATTTTGCATTCTAATCATCTTTAAACATAGTGTCCTCTAGGAATTGGTCATTAAAGCCTCCAAACTGAATAAAAATAAACTTCTAAGCCATCTGGCATGGAGATTTTGCTCTATGCAGCCATTTTTATTCTGACTCACTTGGCCCCATCTCTTATAAATATATATATATTTTTATATTTTTCACACAGCATGACCAAGCCTATATGGACAAACCACAAAGGAGTACTATTTGTGTATGAGATAAATGGTCTGGCTGAATTTCCTTGCAAAAATCATACCATCAATGCCATGTTCTTATCACAGAGGATGTCCATGCATGCATGAGGAGTCAAAGCTACCACCCCATAAAGGTGCAGCTGTTGTGTAGTTGAATTAGATGAATAAGTGACTTGCATGCCAAACAGATGGGTGGTGGTTGTGATGCACACATAACAGGAATTTCTGTAAAGTGCAGATGTTTGCAGGTAGCTGCATTACAGATGTTTCCTCACTGATGATGGAGACGTATTGAAGCTATGTTTTTTTTTTGTTTTTTTTTAACAAATCTCAGATGAACATGACATTTGCCCAGCAATAAGTAACTAAAATACATACATTCTGTTTGCCCAAACACAAAGTTTGTTTTGATATGTAAATTAAACTTCTTATCCCCTTGTCTGTTCTTTCATGCATAACATGGATTTATTTTTAAAAATGCACAGCTAGCTGTTTTAATGCATACGGCAGATCTATAGATTGCATTTCTTTTGTGGCACACAGCAAGGGACAGACAGCATAATGGTTCTGAAAGAGTCAAAGCCCACAATAATAGCACTTGTCAAAACTGAAGAGCACACTTCTCCATTATATTATGCACTATACATATAAAATAAATTGAAATATCCTTTTGCATATAAAGTAAATTAATTTTTCTGTCCCATGACCATTGTACTAGTTTGATCTCACTGTTAGATGTTATACAATATCACTTGTCAGACAATGAAGACAAGACATTTTTAGTGACACATTAGAACGGAGTTTTACTGCCCTCAACTCAAGTATCACAACATAGTGCTTTTCAATGAATCAAAGCTATGTAGGCTTCTTAGGTCATTTCCTGCTCCACCTCAGCCAAACTATCACTCCATGTCATGCTAAGACAATACTATCAGTGCTCTGCAAGTTAATACTTGGCATTAAGAATTGCTTGTTTCCTACTGGATTAGTTGTGGCAGAACGGAGCTTATCAATAATAGAAAGCTTATAAGTTATATCCAAAATGGAGAGATTTAGACATGCTTTGTCGCAACATACTATTTAAAGTAAGCAAAATTCATATAAAAAACTCCACAGTTAAAGTTTATAGAATGTATTCCTGTGCTAAGCATCACTGAACTTAATTTATCCAGTGTAATTGGGGGGGGGTGAACTTCATCAAATTCAGGCAAATGACTGCTCTGATTAAATGAAAGATGGAACAAACATATCACTTTGAGATAACTGCAGGGTATTGCATTTTTGAGATCTTCTAAGATATCATGTCAGTGTTGATTAATCAGTGGGTTGATAAAATATATTTCCCTGGAAAAAAAATCTATGGATTGAATTTAATAATACATTCTCTTACGAAGATGTTATTTCAATTCACTCTGCTTTTTATATGTAATTTTGGCAGATTAAGGCTTGATAAACTTTTTCTTGATGTGGATACTAGAGAGTGCTTCAATGTAAAGTGAGTAACAATACTTCATAATTTTTTCCACTTTAAAGTTCATTATCAACAGATTTTAAGCATAGCTTCTTTATAAAATTATCTGACATGAAGTGATCTGAAAGATGTTTGAATCAGCATTAAATGATTCATGTAGAGTAGTAAATTAATGAAAGATGGTGTCATCATGAAGAGTGCATGTCAAAAATATAACAGCATTCATTTGTTGCCATTATAAATTTATGGTAAAACATCACACATTGCTGACATCTGTATAAGTTTCTTAGTGATTGATTGCTTAGGCTTAATATGGAAAGGTTTTTGGACACTACAAGCAAGCACAGCTTCTTTGGGGTAGGGTAGTTGAATGCAGAATGAATTATTATGACCACCAATCGTCTTGTTACACATCATTAAAGTATGAGATATACAAATTATTTTCCTGGAAATTTATGAGATCAGTAACTGTACTTTTACATATGGTGTGCAATCTCCCCAGCTTCTTGGCCTTCCCCCGCATAATCCTTGCCATTCGGAACTCCTTCTTTTTCATTCTCTCACTACACATGTCACTACCTATTCAAGTCTGAATGAAGTCACGGCCCCAATAACTTTGAGATATTGTTAAGACAGCCTTCCCCTCTTCATATGTGATGGCATCATCACAGACTGCTCGCTTCAGGTAATACACTTCTGTAAGTTGAAGCACATGCATCAGTGAGAGAACATTACTGCAGTGTTGCATTTTGCAATTTGTTTTGTACATATTATATATGGAACATAATCAGACACTGCAGATTCATTAACTTTGAATAAAAAATGCCTTCTAGGTATTATATTAGATACATAACTACATACAGTCTGAAAAAATATGAAAAGGTAAAGTATCTCTAACCTAGCTAGGTTATGTGATCAGCCAATAGGCATATCATTCATTTTATTAAGATGCACAGAACATAGTTTACATGGCTGCAGTTTGAGGACTATTCAATACAATGGTGATAGAGAAATAATATCATGTCAAAAGATTTACAACTTCTGGTTCCATCCAGTGCATATGTGGGTAACAGTAATGCAATACAGGAAGTACAAGCTAATGCAAAGGGCTGCCCAGCCACTCACCCCATGAGACCTGATAGCACCATTCTGATGTTGTCATTGATATGCCATAAAGATTTATAAAAAAATGAACAGGCTCTATATAACATGGATATTTTCTGTGTGCTTTGTATAACTGGACATATAGCAGTAAGCAAGAGTCAGTGTTACTGCTAACACAACTGTTTTTTATTTTTCAATCAAAAATAAGACCTTCCTGTTTCCCTGGTTAACCATAGCTTATTTATCAGTTGATGCATTTTGTGGAAAGGCTGACAAATTATTTTGTATGACAATCAATCAGGAAGTAAAGCTTTTATCTCTGATGCTGTCAATGTTTTACCAAATGCTGAGTCAAAGCAATGCATTTCATTGGCAATTACTTCAATTTGTCATACAAGAAAACAGAGTGGCATACTTATCATAAAGCATTCAATGCTGGCTAACTGTTAAATACAATGGCATTTTAAAAGCCTTCTGTTTAAAGTTTTGTATGTTTTTCAAAACACACATCTTAATACTGTCTACCATTTGTTTTCCAGCAACAGGTGATTTATCTACATTTTAACAGTTACTGATGATTACATTTAGGCACCATTTCAAAATGCAACAATGAGAAATTATTTTATTTGTCTTTCAACATAACACAGCTACATAAAGTTACAACTTTCTGACAGCAATATTTTGTTATGAAATGGAAAAAGGAAAGTCCAGTATTTGTACCTCATGTTCTTATAGTATTACACTGCCAATCTATTGGGAAATAGTGGGTTGTCAGGGGATGGACTATACATTACAAAGATTCATATTTTGTTTTCACTGCAATACGACTGTATTATGGATGGTTATCTACTGTCACTTTGTGGTGTATCAAACTACAGTTACTTAATCTGACTTACAATTCTTTTCTCAAATAATTTTTATTAATTTTATACATGGAAAAAAATACAATTCAATTATAACAAAAGACCAAAAATGTAACTATATATGAGTCCACAGCAGTAATACAGTAAAACTAGATGTTAACACTTTTCTAATAAATCATTCCATTTTTGCCAGTGTTTTTTCTGATGAGTCATATTCGATGTCCTTATGCTTAAAGTTGAAAGTTCTTTCTTGCATACTTTGATGTTTATAAGGGAGTAATCACAGGACTAGACAACCGTCATCTCATATACTGTCTACCACTATGCTAAAAGAGCAGCGTGTTTTCTTAAACGGTTGTCAGAGGCTCCCAGACTGTGAATTATGTTGCCAAACATCTTTCTGAACTATTCTAATATTTTGAATCAAGGACCTATTAAAATGTTGCGTCCGTTATTTGAACTGAAGATGTATTTCAAAAGGCACTAAATCTACAGACAGGACAGGTTTATAAGCAAGTACTAGGCTAACTGCCCTTAGGGACCATTTTAAGCCTAGCCAATTAGCCTATGTGAGAATCAAACCCTGCACTTTATATATGTAATGTAAACACTTTAACTATTATGCCAACCTCCCAACCTCCTGCCCTCAGTTGTGCTTTCTGCTGCTTCTGCTTTAGTATTATTATTATCATTATTATTATTGTTACTATTATTATTATTATTATTATTACTATTATTATTATTACTATTATTATTATTATTATTATTATTATCATTATTATTATTATTATTATTATTATTATTATTATTATTATTATTATTATTATTATTATTATTATTATTATTTCAAATAAAGCAGAAGTTCCTTACAAAAGGAATACAGGGCATAAACAGAATTTCCTATGCAGATTGCCACAAAACCTTATCTCTATAGTGAGCCTCCTACAGACTACTGAGAGGTGATCTATGCCTGACATATCATGCATCTCTGGCCCTTGCACTGGTGAACATTTTGCACATTCATAAAACAAACAGCATCAGAATTACTAGATGTAAAGACCTATATTTTGCTTCAATATAAATAGGACATTTTGAAGAGGCAGATTCCCTGTGGAATGCACTGTCAGAGATGCTGGGTGGGCAGATTGGTGTGATAAGGAGGATTTTTCTGAGCTATGATACAGAATTGGAATTGCCTAGACATGGTAAGGCCTTGCTGTCTCTAATTATGGTGGCTGATAAAAAAAGCAATTACTAGAAAATGGAAAACAAACCCCGGGATTCAATAACCTGTTTTCTCCATGCAGGAATAGTGTAGCAGCTCCTGCATGGAATATGGCTGCCGAGCGATCCAGTAAACAAGGCTGGGAGTGTGCATGAGCCTGCCAGCACTATTGTTGCATGGACACTACTGAAAAATGCTAATTACCTCATTTGCTGATGAAAACCATGCAAACAAGGTGAATTAGCAATTCAGTAAGCAGGTAGGCATACATGCAAGAACAGTGTGAGGTGCAGAAATGTATTTGGCTACTAGCTGAATACATTTCTGCAAAAAGAAAGCTCAAAGTAAAGCATGTATTATAATCCTTAGGCATGCCAATGGCCAAATATATGGCCATTGGCATGGAAAAATGTTACAAGATTATAAAAATCAAAGTTTTTTTTTTGGCCAATTTCGGCCATTTAAACAATGGGCAGCAGTATGCAAACAGGATCGTACCGAAACTAAAAATAAAATGTGAAAAGGCAATTGAAAGTGAAATCTGTATTTTGGCATTATAGTCTATAGCATGCAGAATCAAAACAATAACAGGTAACACTGTTTGCTACGGAGAAAGGCTGTGGTGTAGTGGTGTAACTAGGGACTAAGGCAGTGGGGTATGCAAATGAACAATTTTACTAAATCATTAAATGGGAGGCCATTCTTTGGCTGCACCTCACCATGTAGGAACTATAAGGCAGTGGTGTAAGCAGGAGAACCAGCTGGCATGAAAAGGGAGTGTGTCATGCTTGGTGTAAGCACATTGAAGCTCCATGGCTCCCATTTGAGCTTAGCCAAGCATAGCTAAGCAAGGAGGTGAGCCTGTATTGACTTGATCCATGAAATGAAGAGCATGTTCATGTCCAGGGGAGGGCCATTTCTCATTGTTTACCTTAGCTAAACAGGTTTGAGTGGCACACTGAGTCTAAAACAAAACAAAAAAAAATGGAAATAACAGAACTGTTTACATTTGGGCACCGGGTTTGAGCAGCGCACCTTGGGGCTTAAAGGGATAGAAATGGGAAGGGAGGAAAAAAAGGGAAATACAGAATAAAAGCAATCAAATACAAATAAAATAGCAGGCAGGTGGAATGTACCATAGCCAATCATACAGGCAGCATTTGCAGCACAACAGTATAAACTGTGCAAACACCTTTCAGTCTGTTTTTTTTCCCACAAACTATGCACCATTGATGTACACGCTCATGGGAATTTTAACTGACAAAATGTTAGGGGCTGCTGTTGCTTTGATACATCAGTATGTGCTGGAGGCTGACAGTGGTGAAAAGGATAATGCTGACAACTGCCCCAGACTGAGGAGGAGGAGAAGAGTGTTCAGACCCGGGATAACCTGCCAGGAGCTACATGATCTGGAGATAGTAGAGCTCTACAGGGTAGACAGAGACATACTTCAGCAAATCATCGAGCTGTGCCAGCCTCAAGTCAGACCCAGAGCCAACAGAGGGGAACCTATCCTAGTGGATACCAAGGTATGTGGAGCCTTAAGAATACTAGCTATAGGTACTTTCCAAAGACCTACTGGGGACATCATGGGGATCTCACAGACATCTGCATCCATGGTACTCCACCACTTCCTGGATGCCATGTTGCCACATACTAGTGAGCACATTTACTTCCCCAGCACCCGGGAGGAGTTGACCAGCAATATCAGCCTCTTCTAACATGTAGCAGAATACCTGAAGGTACTGGGTGCCTTAGATTACACGCACATCCACATCAAAGCACCACCCGGTGAACAGGGTAGGGTCTACATAAACTGCAAGGGCTTCCCCTCCATTAACTGCTAGGTCAAGTGCAATGCCAAGGGAATCATCATGAATGTGTGTGCTGGCAGCCCTGGAAGCTATCACGACTCCCACATCTGGCATTCCTCACAGCTGTATCAGGGATTTGCCAGTGGGGACATCCCGTATGGTAATCTGGTAGGAGAAGCTGGCTATGCAATGGAGCAGTGAATGATGACACCCATCAGAAATGCACACACACCCACTCAAGAATGCCATAATGAGGCACACGCACAAACCAGGATCATTACAGAGTGTATGTTTGGGATGCTCAAGTCACGGTTCTGCGGTCTTGACATATCTAGTGGAGCCTTGCAGTACTCTCCAGTCGCATGTGCACACATGTTCATTGTATGTGCCATGCTACACAATATGATCCTGCGGGAACAGCTGCAGCAGGAACAGCACGGGGAAGGGCCACACAGCCTCCCACCATTGCCAAGGTCCCCACAGGCACAAAGGGAATTGGAGGAGGAACCCCCCTGAGCCAGCCTCTGTAGGCAGATGGAGACATGCCCAGTATGACCTGGCCTTGGCAAAGAGGCAAAGCATAGCACACACAGTCACAATGTAGGCACCCAGGGACTGACACCTCTCTCTGACTTACAGACACAGTAAAAATGGATGACACACACATCACACTACCTGTAACTTATGTACAGGCAGTGTACTGCGTGCATCCAACATAGGCAGCCCTCAAGCACCATCCACACAACTGCCGCAGGCACAAGGTAACTCAGTCTTCTTAACAATAAATACATGTATCAGTATGTTCTGGTAGCATATCTATGGTATTGCTGCATACATGCAAGGGAATGGGGTGGCCTACTGGGATAGCAGCAGACAACTGACAGCTATGTGAGACACCAGGAAATGTCTACACAATACTGGCCTCCCCACACTATGCAGTAGTACCCAAGGTGGCAAATCCCACTACAGTATATGTGAGGGGCAACTAACTGGGAGGTCATAGGTCACAGGCATGAATGTCAAGTGTGGGGGTCATATACTCACCCCTCAGCCTCACCTAGCAAGTCAGCTGTAGAAAACTATAAAGAAATGTCTGGCAAAGGCCCATAAATGGCAACAATGTTGAATTTCCCCCTACAGACTTACACAGTGATAGCACAGCAGGTCTTTCAGTTGCAGCAATGATATGAAGGGTCAGAAGTCTGAAAATCAAATGTATGCCATTACAATCTGACCTGTGGTCTTTAGTGAAAAGCAGTTAGTCCTCAAGACAGGGCACAATATTATGCTAAATGGAACCAAAATGTAAAGCAAATATCAGCACAGTCTGTGCAAATGTGTACAGTTGACAGGTGTGACCCCCCCCCAATATTCACACAGAAATGCAGTAACATGTATGTTTGCAGAGAAATAGCAGCAGAGCACACACTGCCAGGGCTGTCGCAAAACACATGAAAACATGTTGCTTGTCCACAACATGCAGGAGTCAATTAGCTATGTGTATGTTCCAGGCTGTTGTGTTGTAGTGACCTAGGTACAGTATTATCTTTGACAGGGCCATGTGCAGATAACTGCAGTGCCAACTATCATGCATGTCAGCTACACCTACTGCTCTGCCACTGACATACCTGGAAATCACAGTGCTATGTGGAATATACTACACATATAATGGACATATCCGCACAGTAGAATGCACTCTATACCCACACCCATACCTCCCAACCTCTGACAGCAAAATATAGGCTACGTGGTGCGTGCAATAACTATGTAACAGTATAATACTTCAGAGGCTCAGTTAATTAATTAATGGGGTGGCGAAAGCTGACACACTCTGGCTAGGCTTAAAAATGCCCTCAGGCAGATAGCCTAGTACCTACCTATGAACCTATACAAACAACTAGGTAGGCAAGGATTCCATTCCCAGTTCTGACAAATGTGTGTGTGTGTGTGTTTGTGTGTGTGTGTGTGTGTGTGTGTGTGTGTGTGTGTGTGTGTGTGTGTGTGTGTGTGTGTGTGTGTGTGTGTGTGTGTGTGTGTGTGTGTGTGTGTGTGTGTGTGTGTGTGTGTGTGTGTATCTGTGTGTCTGTGTGTACAAGTGTGTGTAAGCATGTATGTTTATTGGATGATGTAGTTTGAGGACCTTCCCACCCTCAACACTTCCCAGTGCCCTACATTAGCAGTCCTGCTGATGTCATTCCACTTAGAAGCACCTTTGGGCAGTTGTTAGTCCAGTAAGCTCTGTAGTGCATGATAACTGCACAACACTATAGTACAAATAACTAGATAGGCAGGGGATCTACTCTCAGGTCTGGCAAGTGTGTGTGTGTGTGTGTGTGTGTGTGTGTGTGTGTGTGTATGTGTGTGTGTGTGTGTGTGCTTTTGTGTGTGTGTGCTTTTGTGTGTGCCTGTGTGTGCGTAATGCGTCTTGTGATGTGTGTGTGTGTGTGTGTGTGTGTGTGTGTGTGTGTGTGTGTGTGTGTGTGTGTGTGTGTGTGTACATACACCACCCAGTACATGTCCCATTTCCCTACCTTACAAAGCCTGCTGATGTCATTCATCCTAGGTGTACCTGTATACACTTGTCAACTCTCTAAGCACTGTGGTGTGTGCAATAACTGTGTAATACTAATGTGAATATAGTTTGATAGGTAGGGGTTCTAATCTCAATACCAAAAACTATAGTAGTGTGTGAAGCTTATCCCCTATGGCTGTTGTGTGTGTAGGTTATACCATTTTAAGGCCAGTTGACCCCCTACACATTACTTTAAAGACCCTGTTAATGGCATGAGCCTCACATGCACCATGTAACACTATACAGCCCATAACAGTCATCTGTACAGTTGTACATGGGATATCCACATGTTTGCAACCTATATGTTGTCTGTGTCTCCTGACAATGAACATTCCTGTGATGTCATTGCCAAACATTCTTTTTGCAGTTCTGCCTGCTGCAATCCATCTCTATCACTGCTATTGTGCGGACCACAGCACAGGGTGACAAATCCTACTGTGTGATGGGTCTAGTAACAGAATGGGAATTGTGGCCAAGACCAAGGCTATTGGAGTGATCTATACCGTGTAACCAAGTGCATATGCATGCACGGTAGGAGCTGACTTACTGTTATACAGACCACACACACTGACAAGGCGTAACAATATGTGACGATAACTGATGAGGGGACAGGACTATACACTATCACTGCAGTATATTCACAGTTCAGACTCATAGGGATTCATTTCAGACAGCATTGCAGGACAGTCTGCAGTACATACAGGGTGCATGTAAAGTACTAGGTGCATAGCCTTATAAGATAATACCAGGCTATTGGCCCTGATGCCCTCATAAGCCTAGCCTAGACTTTCACCCATGCCCCTTCCAAACAAGCACCTGTTTCCCCTGTCCATCTTGGATACATGCAGGATCCCAGGGGTGTCACATCCAATTTCCATGAAGTCATCCAGCTTCCTCTTCCACAGGGCTATACACATACACTGCTAGACATGGGGAGAGAGTGTATTTTACAAACAGTGTATTGTGTGGGACACCACGCTATCCTGCTAACAAGTACTATACATGTCACAGACCAGGTGAGGGCCTTGTGTGCATGATGCATGAGTGCAACTTGTCTTACAGATATGCAGAAACACCATCAAGGCTGGTTTGGACATGGCCTTGTATGCCAGACACAGTAACCTATAATCAGTCTGTATGATACTGAGTACAGGGACAGGGCTTTCAGCCTACCTGTATAGGATAGGTGTTGCAGACCCTGGAATTGCCTGGTCAGGAACCTCTGTGGTCTCTGCAACTGCTGTATTTTCTTGGCAAGGTACATGTCAAAAGAACCATTGTACTTGGTAATGTGTCTGATAAGGGTGGTGTACAGTGATGTTGTGGCCTCCCGGTTCCTGGATGACATACCCATATTTGTGAGGTGGGTCATATAGACAGATTTCGGTACAATGGTGCCCACATGGTGGAAAATGTCAGGTTACTACCAACCTTGATGCACAAGCTACCTCACACCTGATTGCATGCTCAGTACATTATTACTGTCATACTTAGTATAGATGACATCTGTCACAGCAGGGAGAATGATACTTCTGGCATTCATTCTGTGGTAATGCTTCTTGCACCAGTCATTAATTGGGTGAGTGCCTCATGGGGGATGTTAACATCAGTAGGGCAATGTAAGACAGTGGCCAGCTTGCAAGCATATGTACACCTGGTCAGCCACAGACCACTGCTTTTATCCTGTACCTTAGATATGTATATCTCAAACAGTAGAAGCACCCATACTGATCCTTATGGTACACCACTTTGGAAGAATCTACTACTAGAGGTGGGTTCCACTACTTTGACCAGGTGGGTACTATCATTGGGCCAGTTAGCTACCCATCTGGTAACATACAGTTTGGTGCCTAGCTGTGTAGGCATATATATCCTGGCTGCCTGGGGATGATTGTGAGAGAATTGGACTAGATGAAGGTAGGCATTGTTCACCATCTGCCCCTTGGTCTTGTGTGTGTTGACCACTTCAGAGAGATTGACCAGGCTTAATAGACCTGATCTCTCTTTGACAATACCATACTGTTTGGGCTCAGGCATTTCGATGCTGCCAATGTCCCTGTTCATAATTTCCTTGATATTTCCTTCCATGCCCTTGCAAATCAGGCTAGTTAGGCTGATGTGCATATGATTGCCTGGGTCAGTGGATTGCTCCACTTTGTGTATAGGGATGACAGTGGCTGTGCTCTGTGCAGATGGGATGACACAACTCAGGCTGTGTTTGACTACAGTCTGGAATGGATCTGAGAGCCCATGCCTGTGTTCATGTAGGATGCAGCCAGGGATGGTATCAGGCCTATGGAGATCACTGTGCATTTCCTTTGAGATGGCATTACGGACCTGCTTCCTGATGATGAGGGGAGGTGGCAGGTGCTGTGCATGCACATGTGTACCAATGGGGGTCAGGGGGGTGCTGTTTACACTTCATCTGTATGTAGATGGTTGCCTATATCTATGTCATATGTGTATGTTGCGTTATTGACCACCACTACAGAGCAGAGTTGTGTCTTGCCTCTGGAATTGCAGACACATATGTAGAAAGCCTAGTGATTGGCCTTGGTGGATGTGTCCAATTTGCACTCAAAGACAGCCTTAGGGTAAATCACCTGTGACCTTATTTGCTTGTGCAGACCAAGGTGGCATTGCTTCCAATGAGGAACCTGTTCCTCCTTGGCCCATCCAGCAATTATTTCCACCTATCATGGTATTTGTGTATTGCTGCTGTCCAGCATGGGCGTTTACTCCACCTTGAGGGAGATGATGTTGTCCTGTGAGTTATTCCTGAGTCCATACAGCTATGTAGGTGCCCACATAATATTGTGGTGTGGGCCTCGACACTGCTGCTAGTTCCAACAAATGGGACATTGGCTGTACAGCTATTCCTACCTGCTCTGAGGGGAGTTATAGTCATTTGTGTACAGCTCATTCTGTTTGACACTGTAAAGGGGGGCAGGGGAGATGGTGACCTGCACAGTGATGGCTATGTGGTCAGATGTTACCAAGGAGGATGGCACTGTAGGAGTGCTACAGTGGCTACACATCTTGGTTAGGATCAGGTACAGGATATTTCCACCTGTCATGGGAGTGTTGACCAGCTGATCCACTGCATTGCCATTGACAAGGCAGAGGAATCTATGTGCAGTCATGTTCAGGTGGCATAGGCAACGCACACTGTCGTTGGGTATTTGAAGTCACTCAGGTGCAGGGTAGACAATTGAATCCTGGCAGATTCCAGCAGGTTCCAATAGGTGTGGTGGTTTTCCATAGTTATGCTTGAAGGCCTATAGCTAACTATGATTTGAGTAGGTGTTTTGTCAGCTGTTAACTGCACTCAGGATGTCTCCAGTGCATCATACTGCCGGTTGGAGGTGTGTATGTGTATGCTAATGTTCAACACTTCACCTCCTGTGGCTTTGCAGACCTCCATTTGGGGTCTAGACATATGATGGGATGGGTGACCTGGCAAGGTCGGTGTGCTCTCCACAGCTACAAAGCAGGTGTCAGTGACTGCACAAATGCCAGCATCTTACAGGACAAGGTACTCTTGCATTGACATGGGTTTCATAGTAAGACACTTGGCTCCTGTTTGAGCAAGACATCTGCACAAAGGCACACATCTATGATGGGCAAAGGCTAGTAAATAGTATCACTTTATGAATCTTACTGAAACACACTTAGTTGCCAGCAAAGATGGTGTTGCATTCACAAGTCTACTCTGCAGGATATGACATCCGACAATCAAATGTATGCTAATATGTTATGCCTTCAGTTTTTAATGGGTTGCCAGTGATGTCCCAGACAATACACAACTGTATGAGGCATTGACTACAAATATGAGGCAGACATGTGGCCAATTTGCAAAACTATGGACGGTTGTCAGGTATGGGCTTGGTATACCAAATACAGTTCAACACACACATCTGCACCTGTTGTGTGCTATGCACATACCCTATACAAGTCTCTTACATTTGTAAGACAAGCATATGTATCAGAGTAGCATCCTCAGGTGACATATGAATAATTACAACATCCCAGGTAGCTGGCCTAGCAGTGACACATTCAGTATTGGACAACAGACATTCCAGTGGTAGTCATACATGAGCTAACCTTTGCTAAGGTGACTCAGGGGTCAGAGATGTGCTCCATGTTAATGCAGACAGGGCAAGTGGGAATGGCCATAGGTGCTGGACAGCAACATGTGAGTCCAGCAAGTCTTATTGAGGCCTAGTGTTTAATTTCCCATTCAACACTATTGCATCCCCTTCTGCATTCCATTACAAGCTTACGTGATTGACATACCTGTTATAGTGCTGAAGTGTTTCCTCACAACAATGCAAATGGTTAGGTTTGTGTAGTCGCAGTCTGTCTTTGTGTAGATGGGTTGAGACCTATGTTGAATAGACAGCAGCTTGCCTTTTGTAGGTATTGCTCATGAGCAGGCGATGCCTGTGCACCAGTTGGTGTCTCACACTTACTACTTGCATTCAGAGTAGCTGTGTTGTCTTTCCATTTGCCAGTGCCATAGCAGCACAGTGCTATAATTCCATCCTTCATGTTGGCCCTGCCCCGTTTCCTTGCATGTGTGGAGGATATTATGGAGTTGTGGGGGTTACAGCTTCTCAGACAGTAGGTGGGGATACCTCTCAGGACAGGACATGTGGAGACAGCACAACAACATAGGAGACAAAGCTCCAGAATTGGGTACAGATTGTAAGTAAGTTGTAAGTAAGTAGTGCTCTTATACACATACAGGGTTGCTAGATTAACAGGGTTTGTCTGGACATGCATTTTCTGCTTCACTTGACATCTGACAGTGATATGTCTCTGACATAACTGTCGAGTGTCCTGATATCCACAGACTACCAAGAAGTTTGCCTATTACATTTGGTCTGTTCCTCAGACAATGTCTGTTTTTGCAAAATCAGTAGGATAATGTAAGGATTGTAGTCAGTAAATGTTGACATCCATTGGTGTTTCAAATATCATATCCTTCAGTGATGTTATGTTACAACAAAGCCTGTTACACTAGCAACTGTTTCAGTTTATAACACCATTATGTGAGATATGTCCATCTTTCCGGCCCCCTGTCCCCCAAGTATGTCATGCTTTGTCCAGATGTCTTTCAGTAAGAGGGCCAGAGGTATGCTATATCATTATTTAGTGACTGCACTTCAGTTATCCTCCCAGTGACTTAGCAGACTCTTGGAAGTGGTATGCAGCAGTGGCCATGAATATGGTCCCGCACCCTGTACTTTCTGTGGAAATCTGCATAGTTGAGAGTTATGTATGTCTAGCCATTAACAGACTGCCAAGAATGTGTAGCAATGTTGTGTGTAAATGTTTGCTGGGCTGAGTAGGAAGAGTAGCAGACGTGAATGTCACAGATCCTTTTTCTATCTGTGCATGCTGCTATAGTTGCTGGTGGTCTATCAAGTGTATATGTTTGCAGGGGCAGACTGAGAAATGTCATGTAACACCTCATGATTCCCAGTAGACTGTGAGTTGTGCCAGTATATGTCAGTGTAGTGCGTGACTGGCAATCAGGATATGTTTGTTCAAACAGTCGTTCTACTCTAGGGTTCATTTGGGGTACGGGTATGTTGCTGTGACTGTGGTGTAAATGGTTGTGGGAGGACATTTTTGCACCAATATCTGCTGTTCCCTACAGTTTATTTATGTGTGTTTCTAACCTGGAATCAATCTGGAATTATATGTTAAAGCAAACCACCCCACTCTAGCAGACTTCTACGCATATGACAGCCATATTTCAAAGATGTCACTATTGTTTGCCCTTTATTCCCCCACTTTGTTGGGCATTTTGCAGATGTCTTGCAGTAAGAGGTTGGTTATCTACATATATAGCTACGTATGAATATATATATATATATATATATATATATATATATATATATATATATATATATGTAGAGAGAGAGAGAGAGAGATTGGTATGTACATAAACATATATATGAATATAAAAGTACTACAGATATATTTTTCCCTTATGTTAAATGACTGTTGTGCATGATATGTTTGATAAAATAGTGCAAATACCTGCAGCTCAGATGGTGTGGAGGTGCATTGCTGTGACTGTAGTGCATAGGGTCCTGGGTTCAAGACTTAAAAGTGATGACTTTTTTCATTAATGTTAAATGACAAGAAATGCATGATATGTTTGTAAAAGCATTACAGATTCTTACAGCTCAGATGGTGTAGTAGTACATTACTATGATTGAAGTGCACAGCATCCTATGTTTGAGACTTGACAGATCTGATCATTTTGTTGCTGGGCAGAACAAGGACTGATCAGGAGCGGCCTTAGGTCAACTGGTGCCCTAGAAAAAAGGGCTCCATGGCACCCCCCACCACACTACCCGGTGCCCCCATCCTGGTCTACCTACACCAAAAAATACTGGAAAAGCACCCCTACCAGAGCAGTGCCCTAGGCGGCTGCCTAGTTGGCCTATGCCTAAGGCCGGCTATGGGACTGATGGAGACAGGGTGATTAAGGCACTTTTAAGCAGTTGTAAGCAGGTTTGTGCATTTTTGTGCGGAGCTACGCAATGTTAACAGAGGGTCAAGTCCTCTTAGCTTCACTTAGCACCGCTTACTACTGCTTACACCTGTGCTAGTTTTAATTAAAGACAAGAAAAAAGAGTGATAGGAAAGTGGTGAAATGGGGGCAAGCAGGGGGGGAAATATTAGGAAAACCAGCTAGGGATGTGCAGGGCAGGTGTAGGAAAGGACCATAGGTCTACATTTCTTCTGCAGCAACAGCTGCAAATAATGTGTAAAATTTGGAATTTACAGCCTCACACCCCACAGGGAGGGTGTTGGTGACAGACATTTGCAGACTAATATGTGGGTAGATTGATTAGATTCACTGTACATGGGGGCTAAATGTAGAGCTATGTATGGGGCAATGTTCTTTTTGCAGGACAGATGTCCGTTTTCTTTTTTTTTTTTAAGGTGAGAATGGGATGTTGGGGAAGGGTTGTAGGTATGTTTGGTGAGGTAGGTTGGGTAGGATAGGCTGCATTTGCAGACAGATAAAACAGACAAGACAGCAGACAGGTGTGGTATATGACACATGAGGAGGGTAACCGCCTTTGACAGGGAGGGTGGTTGGGTATTTGAAGCCCATGAGCCCCGAAATGGATACAGTTGGACTGAGGTCCCCACCCATGGGCAGTCACCACTGCACCTTCACAACCCCGAAGATGGCTGTGCTGAGGGCTGGACAGGAGGGGTAGCCTGCTACTTGAGGTGTGCCAGGCGGCCCTCCATCTGGTGCAGCAGGTCATCCAACTCTGTTCGTATGATATTGTGCAGCATACCTCAGAAATGAGTGAGGGTGACAGGCTCCTGTCCGAGCCTGCTCCCGGGGGTGGGGAATGGGCCCCATCACCTGAGGCATTTCTAACCAAAGGTGGTGCAGGACCAAAAGATGAGGAAGTCCCTGGTTGGGTCCCAGACATGCTGGGGCCCAGTACCATGGCCAGATGAGGCAGGACAGGCAGATCCACTGGTATCTGCCTTCCCAAATGAGCTATGGTGTTGAGTATTTACAAAATATGTTGATTAGTCATGAACAACACATTTCAAGATTAGTTATAACAGCATGTCTGGGTGTTCAAATTAACTCCATAAAACAGATTTGAAACAGTTGCATAGCAAACAAAACACATGCATAAATGGAACAACGGTATGCATCGTAACAGCATGGCAGTAACATTGACGGCAACAGGCCACCAACAATGGTATTTGAACAAAGTATGTTAACATGCAACCAATCAAATATATGAAAAATAATAGAACACAAGTCCCAACATTAGGTTTGGAGAAGAACATACTCTTAGTATATGAATTATAGTATTGATCCAGATAGGGGGCAGAGAGACAAAAAGTCCATTAGCTCTTTATGCTTCTATTTTCCACAACAGTACTGCTCAATCATCTATGGGTCCACCCTCACTTTACATCTACCTATGGCCCATAGCTTATGTAGCACAAACATACCTATTAAACTGTCAGCCTTGAATGGTATGGGGCAAACTGTGACAACTCTGGGTACATGACTAGAGGAGACTTGTACATGTCAGGGTTACATATCTGGCACAGAAGGGGTACCCTGAGCTGCTGTTATGTGAGTGTGCTACTGGTATACTTCAACTTATTTCTTATCTGTTTCCAGGGTTATTGGCAGCAGTGACCACTAGCTGTGACAGCGTGACACTTGAGAGTCATGTGTAGGGAAGAGTGCATGTTGTATGTACCTATCCTGCTGTCATTTGCAGGAATGTGGTGGGACAGTTAAACAGCTGTACACAGTTTATTAATATACCCTTCATACAGCTACTACTACATTTCCTTACCTGCAAGACCTGTAGAGAAAATATCTGTTAACACTACCTGACTGTATTTACATGTTTTCCTTATTCCTTGTATGTAGATATGCACACATTTTAGTACCACTCCCTGGATTCAAGCCATATCTGGGTGTGCAAAATTAACAATTAAGCTATTTCTTATAACGCTGAACTACTGGGGATCTGCTGTTTCTTGCTTCACTGGTTTCTGCCTAATAGTCTCTTGGTTAGATAGACATAACTTGTAATCCTGTGATGCATGCATGACAGATAGTTAGTGTACTGGCCATTAATCCTTTGGATTACTATAATCTGGAATGCAAAGGTTAACATAAGGCAATGCTGCATGGAACACACTTTGATACATTGCACATTACCATTCAGGGTTCAGAGCTTAGTGCAGTATATATTTCACATTTCATTTATATCTTGTTTTACAGCTCCATTCTAAGTCTACAACAACATACCAGAGTAAAGACAGCAGTTTGTGTTACAGATGTTTATTACAGAATAATATTAGTCAGACAAACTTTATTCAGTTAACACAGTAGCAGTGTGCCTACTAGCAGTAAACAATGTACTTATTAGTTATTTGCACAATATACTGCAAAACAGATTTTCACTCACCACCCATTTGGCGCAGCCTCAGCAGTCTGTTGGCATGGGCTTTGATGTTACTAGCCCTCTCTGCTGCAGCTGTAAGGGAAAAAAAACAAACATTACGAATACCTGCCTATCACATAGTCAGGCTAGAATTTGGTACACCTATCTATATCTGTGATACTTGCAAACTGCTGGAGCAAGGTTGTCCCTATCATCTTGGATTTACTAGTCCAAGAGTGCCCCCTTCCTCCATTTTGGGTCAGCATAATGGTGCCGGACATGCTCACTAGTTCGGGGGATGAAAGTAGCACTGGTGATATCATGGGCAAGATGGTCCCTGGCCTCTGCTTTATACTGTGAGCCCTGGTACTGGACCTGCAGCAGTCTCTCATCATGGTTACTTACGAGGAGTCCAGAAATGAACATGGACTCCAGGATGCCCCAGCGCTACACCCTAAAGCACAAACCCTCACCTACACCAGCCATGGTTCCTGCACAGGTTGAACTATAAGAGGTACTGGCTGTGTTCCCACCTGTGCAGTTTAAACAAGGCCATATTCCTGCCCTATTCCATCACTGGTCAATTTTGAAACTGTTGAGCACAGCTTAGCAGTGTGAAAATCCATTTACCTAAGCTGACTGCTGCTTAGCATTCGCATTTAAGCAATGCTTATACCAACCAATCATAGCTGAGTACTGGTTTCCACTGATCACTTTTCATTTAAAAAAATATCAGTCTATGACTTCATTAATCATTACTGACATATTAGTAAGTGTATAAGATTTACTTTACATGACATCCCTCTATGTGCTTTCATTACATTACCATGGGGTGTGACTATACGGTATGGGACACGTGTGTACATGGTGATTTCACATGTTATATGCACTCACACTTGCATTTTAGACCAGCTGCACTACCCTGGTTGACAGATATCAATTACTACATAATTAAAAGTAAAAATAATAATTTTAACACTGCTTTCCCATGTAAAAATAAACTGCCTGTTTTGGTACTCGAACCGTGAATGCCTACATGCAAAGCCGGGACTCTAACCACTACGCAATCTCAGCATGACAATTTCAGCTGTATAATTTTATTTATCTCCTATGGGATGTTTCAGTAATGCTGAACAGAGGGCCATAATGTGCACACCCACTCAGCTACACTTAAATATACCTTACAATGGAAAAAGAAAATATTAATAAACCCACTTTATTTACATTTATCTGTACTTGTCAGTCACAGTAAGGGAAATTGTAAGGGGAGACATAGGGACAGATTGTAATTATTGGTCTTACAAAGTTAGGAAGTGTGACTTTGGTTTTCTAGCAAATCATTGGTAAGTCACTTGGGGTTTAAGTCAGAACATACTGACAGACATTTGCATTTCAGTCTTCATACCCTTCGGGAAATCTGTGCGACTGCAAACCTTTTATTCTAGCAACTTTCTGGGTTTGTCAGTGCACTATTTAAAAAGTTCCCTTATTTTTGTGCCTTTGTTCCCCCCATTGTTTATGGCTTTGTACAGCTTTCTTGCTCTAGGAGGTTGAGAAGTATGTGAGGCAGGAATCTGGGCATTCTACAGAGACCTGTGCAGTTAACAGCTATGGCTATACAGCACTTTCAGAAGACATTTGTGTTTCAGTCTTCATACCCTGCAGGAAGTCCGTGCTACTGCAAACCTTTTATTCTATCAGCTTTTGGGTTTGTCAGTGTAATATTTAAAACATGTCCCTATTTTTGTGCCTTTGTCCCCCCATTATTTATGGCTTTGTATTGCTTTATTGCTCTAGGAGGGCGAGAAGTATGTGAGGCAGGCATCTGGGCATTCTGCAGAGACCTGTACAGTTGAGAGCTATGGCCGTACGGCACTTTTACATGGCAGATATTTGTGTTTCAGTCTTCATACCCTGCAGGAAGTCTGTACTACTGCAAACCTTTTATTCTATCAGATTTTGGGTTTGTCAAGGCAATATTTAAAATGTGCCCCTATTTTTGTGTCTTTGACCCCCCATTATTTATGGCTTTGTACTGCTTTATTGCTCTAGGATGGTGAGAACTATGCGAAGCTGGCATTTGGGCATTCTGCAGAGACCTGTGCAGTTGACGGTTTTGGTTGTACTGCACTTTTACAATTCAGGGTGTGTGTGACAGAACCTGTTACACACCCCCTGCATTGTTTCATGCTCCCTTATCTATTTCAGTGTCCACGGACACTGAAATACTCAACTTTATTTAATTTCAGTGTCCACGGACACTGAAATGCTTTTCAAATGTTATATGTGCATTCACTACCTAAACATGCCCCCTGCACTCAGTACTCTTTGTGTCTGTTTAGCCTTAGCAGCAGCGCGCCTTTATGAATATGCAAGGTGCACCACTGTTAATGCTAATGCTAAATGGACATGGTTCACTCTATGCAGGAATAGCACTATTCCTGCATGGAGTTTATTGAATCCCATGGAAAATCTAAACCAGCTATATTTGAAGTAGTGAATGTAGTAACAGAGATGGAACTGTATAACGTTTGCATCTGGGACTATATCCATATGGTTTGTGATGTAAAATGCTTGCAACTAGGATTGTGTCAGTCTGGTTTGTTTGCACTTATATAAATGCATGGGTCAGGAATTAAATAATTTATGCAATGTTGCTTACGTTATATGATACATAGCAATATATGTGAAGCATAATGTTTGTTGATTTTAAATTAATACAGTTTGTTTACTTTAATATACATGTAAATATGCCTATGTCACAAGTGACAATTCAATAAAAGTGTTTAAAAAAAAGTTATGTATCGCAGAGAAGTCCTTTCTCTGGAACAGGTTCCCCATCCATGTGAAACAAAGTCCTTTCTTAATTCTATTTTTAAGTTTAACATGGACTATTGGATGGAAAATCAAAAATTCACTTCTGTTCTGGCACCCATGTCTTTGATGGACAGAGGCATTCAGTAAATCATGTTGTAACCAACAAGCACCCTTATATAAATGCCTAAAACATACAACTTGTGGGACACATTTGGGTTGCATGCCTAGGGTTATAACTACCCTAGTGGTCATTAACCTTGTATACACCTATGAGCTGTGACATTTTGGAATGTTTTTTTTCTATGCTTAACTAAAAGGAACATCGGAATATCATGCCTTATTCCCAGGATTATATCACTGCTAGATAGCATTTTAATGCACACTTTTTCATGTCAGGGATTTC
>NC_056745.1:1528890573-1528948073 GCF_019279795.1 Protopterus annectens | reverse complement strand
CTATATTAGTAACACAAATTCTAAAATCAACAAACGTGTATTCTGGGCAAATAAAATCTTAGGCTTCATCTCTCCTGAAGGCAGAATAGCTGTAGGAAAAGATGTCCCAGTTTCTTGGCTTGAAGACAACTTTCTCATTGCTGCAGCAGCCTCTAAATAGAACATTCCATCCACCCAAGCTATCTGCACCAACATCTGCAGGCTCTTCACCTTATATCCTAAAAGAGAGTGCCATAACACAATGCCATCTAAAGCAAGGTAGTTACAAGAGCAATAAAGATCCCAGCTGATTATATGCCCTAATGCCACAAGCTTTGCTAGCAAAACTCCTTTCTTTTTCTTGTTAGTTTGCCTCATACTTCTTCCTTCAGCTACAGTTTTTACTCTACTACTGACTCGGATACTGCATTCAAAAGGAATCATGAAAATCACAGAAAACTTAAAGGTACTGAGTTTTGTGACCATTTATGTCAGTAAAGCCTTACACACATTACACAAGACCTCCTCTCATGGAGAGGGATTGGACAATCTAGCCTGGGGTGAATTGGTGAATAGTCAATCAATGTTACGGGTTCAGATTGAAGGAATATAATGTATTAAACTTGCAGGGACAGTCTATTCCAGAGGTGTATGTTTTTTGGGAGTGGCTGTGTCTGCATAACAAACCTATCTGTCCACTGTTTTATTTATCTGCTGATTAAAATGTAGCTCCCTAGATCTGATATTTGTGGGACTATTTAATTTGTGAAGATTTAGGAGATCGATGACCATTGGGTCCCGAATGACATGGAAGATAAGGCTTAGATATCCATCAGGAATCTATAAGATACCAAACAAAGAGATGGCACTTCCAGAATTTTATGATAGCTGAATTTTTAAGCCACTGATCTTCTTGGTACCTCTGGGGTTTTCCTGTTTGACATTTAAAGAGAGGTATATCTTAAAGGGGGCATTGTATTCAATAATTAGCCTATTCAATGATGAAGATAAGTGGGCAGTGACCTCTTTGGTATGAAAGTCCTCTTTTTTGGTGGTTAATTGTGCTAAGCAGTAGTTTCTAACTACTAATTTAACATGATGATCAAAGCAGAGGGAATTATCAACACAGATTTTCAGGCCCTTAACAACAGTCTCAATTTGATGTGAAGTAAAGGAGGCCTCCACCATTCTTTTGTGGCATGAAAGGAATAGACTATAAATACTAAGTAAACACAACATCAATGGGACCGGATGGTATCCTGGGCTGTGTCTTACATGAGCTCCAAAATGAACTAAACCCTCACATAAACTCTCTGTTCCAACCCAGCCTTACCACAGGTTATGTACCCAAAGAATGGTGTACAGCAACAGTGATCCTGCTCCACAAAGGTGGCGCCACAACGGATCCTGGGAACTATCACCCTATAAGCCTGACTAGCCTGGTCTGCAAGGCTATGGAGTGCATCATCATGGATCTCATAAACAAAGACAGTGGGAACATCCAAACATTGGACCCTACCCAATTTGGCTTTGTTAGGGGCAGATCTTGCCTCTTAAACCTAGTTGACTTCTTTGAAATAATAACCAAAGCCATAGATGAGGGAAAGGTAGCCCACACAGCCTACCTGGACCTTGCAAAGGCCTTTGATACCATTCCCCACTCAGGTATTATAGACAAGCTCACCAGCCTGAACATAAACCCCTATGCATGAGATGAGTTGCCAACTGGCTCACAGACAGAACCCACATGGTAAGAGTTGCAGGAGCTAGGTCTGACTCTAAACCAGTTACAAGTGGCATTCCCCAGGGCTCAGTCCTATGACCCCTCCTGTTCGGCATATATTTCTCAGAGGTACAGACAAGCACAGGTGGACTTTGGCTGAACAAATTTGCAGATGACTGCAATCTAGGGGCTATAATTGACTCTCTGGCTGACACAGACATCCTCCAAAAAGATCTCACTGAGACAGATACCTGGTGTCAAAACCATGGCCTCAAGCTAAGTGCCAAAAAGTGCATAGTTATCCCCTTTGGACAAAACAAAGTA
The DNA here is from genome assembly GCF_019279795.1 of Protopterus annectens. Lineage (NCBI taxonomy): Eukaryota > Metazoa > Chordata > Ceratodontiformes > Protopteridae > Protopterus > Protopterus annectens. The sequence goes on along the minus strand of NC_056745.1, from coordinate 1,528,946,047 downwards.
CCTACAAACTACCACATAGGTGGTAACTCCCTAAATACGAAAGATGTAATAAGGGATCTGAGGACCCAAGTAGATAGTAACCTCTCCTTTGATAATTACATTGCCAAAGTGGTTAGAAAAATCCTTCTATGTGACCCACCTAATCACAAAAGGGTTTGCATCCAGATCAAAAAAGGTCATTGGGCCCCTCTATGCATCACTCATCAGACCCATCACAGAGTACAATTCCCCATTTGGGATGTACCTTACAAGACACCCACAACAACTGGAAAGACCACAGAAGTACCTCACCAAGAGGATCACTGGCCTCAAACAGATGCCCTATGCAGCTCGACTGAAGAAACTCCAGCTTCCTGTCAAACAACCTTCTGACAACTTTTTCCACCACCTCTGAAAGATGAGTCACTCTAAGAATAATTCCATGGATTCTTCATTCAAGAAAGAACTTCTCCCCTGGATTCACAAAAGCCTGCATGGAGTGCAAGATTGGTGCAGTAGCCCATGCAGGCAATATGTCTGCTGTACGATCCATGAACAGCCTGCAGGGGCATGCACAAGGGCTCCTGCACTAATCTTGCATGGACTAAGGTTGCCTGGTATGCAAATAACCCCATTTTCAGGTGAAACTCATGCAAATAAAGTGACTGCATAATCCAGGAAGCTTGCAACAGTCCGTGCAAGACTAGTGCTATCCGTAGAAATGTACTCGGTTAGTAACCGAGTACATTTCTGCAAAATCCAAAACGGAGCTATGACAGATCCAAATAAAGGCTGCATATCATCGAGGAAGCATGCCAATGGCCAAGTATAAAGCCATTGGCATTGCAAACAATACAAAAAATAAAAAAAATAAATTTTTATTTTTTTCTCCGATCTCGGCTGTTTAAGCATAGGGCAGTGGCGTGCTAATGGGATCGGGGAGAAAATAAGAAAATAAACCCTTAATAAGCATTCTAACTAAAATCAGTATTCTGCCATGCAAGTCAGCGGCAGGCAGAAGACAACCTGGCCAGTGATTAGTGGTTGCTAAGGGGTGGGGGGTGCTCAGTGTGAGATATGTAACTATGCATTAGCAGGCAATCCTTTGCAAATGAGGGGAATGATAGTGAATCCCAGTTTTCCCCAGCATGTGAGGCAGGTCCCAGCAGTGTAAGAGTATGAATAGCTGGGTGCAAGACTAGGAGGTAGGTGACATCATGGGGGTGTGTGTCAGGCATACTGTAAGCAGATTGGAGGCCTGTGGCTCGGGTTTGCTCCTAGCTTAGCACAGCTAAGCTAGGGGGTGTGTCTAAACCTGCATAGCACTCTTTACAAAGTGTAAGCAGGTGTGCGCACCATGCCCCTGGTTTTACAGGAAGAAAAAATAAGTTAAACCAGGAAATAGCAGCAGTGTGCACATTTGAGCACTCTGTTTGTGTGGCGCGCACACCGGCTTAAACAGGGAGGCAATGTGAAGAGAAAACAGCAGTAGGAAGGTATTCAAGGAGAACTAGCATAGCTGTCAGGTGAAATGTATCAGAATCTGACAATTACACAAGCAGTAGTCCAGCCCAGAACACTACTATAAACTAAGCAAACACCTTCCCCACTGCTTTTTTCCCACACTACACTCCGTTGTATACAAGCAGGGAAATTTTAACAAACAAACCTACAAAATGAGAAGGGCTGCAGCAGGCAACATAGAACAACACGTGAAAGAGGCTGAGGATGGTGATGATGTGAATGCTGCTGAACAACCCACAGTGAGTAGATGGAGAAGAGTATACAGACCCAGAGTAACCTACAGAGGCTACATGAGCTGGAGATAGTGGAGCGCTATAGGGTGGACAGAGACCTCCTACAGCAAATTGTTCAGCTGTGCCAGCCACAACTGACACACCAAACTGACTAAGGGGAACCCATCCCAGTGGATACCAAGGTATGTGTAGGCCTAGGTATACTAGCCACAGTTACCTCCCAAAGCACAACTGGGGATATCATGGGGATCTCACAGGCATCGGCATCCAGAGTATTCCACCATTTCCTGGATGCCATGTCAGCACATGCCAGTGAACATGTATATTTCCTCAACACCTGTGAGGTGTTGACCAGCATTATGCGTGTCTTCCGCCAAATAGCAGAAAACACAGGGGTAGTGGGTGCTTTAGACTGCATGCACATACAAATCAAAGCACTACCCGGTGAGCAGGGTAGGGCTTACACCAACCACAGGGGCATCCCCTCCATCAACTCCCAGGTCATATGTGATACCCAAAGCATTATAATGAATGTATGTGCTGACTGCCCTGCATGCTATGACAATTCCCACATATGGCATCTGACGCAGCTGTACCAGAGATTTGCCAATGGGGGCATCCCCTATGGTCACCTAGTGAGGAATGCTGGGTACACACTGGAGCCGTGGCTGATGACACCCATCAGAAATGCACACACACCTGAACAACAATTCCATAATGAGGCAAACGCACAGGCCAGACATATAATAGAGCATGTGTTTGGGATGCTTAGGTCACAGTTCTAGTGTCTGGACACATTCAGTGGAGCCTTGCAGTATTCACCAGCTACATGTACCCAAACTGTTATGGTATGTGCTATGCTACACAATATGATCCTGCGGAAACAGCTGCAGCAGGAACAGCATAGGGTAGGGCCACACAGCCCCCCACCAATGCTAAGGCCTGCACATGCACAAAATGATCCAGAGGAGGAACAACCTGAGCCTGCCCCAATAGGCAGAAAGAGGCATGCCCAGTATGCCCTGGCCTTGGCAAAGAGGCAATGCATAGCACATGCACTGACACAGTAGGGATCCAGGGAATGCCACCTCTCTCTGACTTGCACATACAGTAAAAGGGATGCCAAACATGACACTACCCGTGCTCAACAATGTATAGGGAGTGTACTATGTGCATCCGACATAGGCAGCCCTCCAGCACTATTTGCAAGTCTGCCACACCCTCATGGTAAGTCAGTCAACCTACTAATTGGCAAATGGAGTAGAATGTGTTGTTACCTGTAGCTATGGTATGGATGTGAACATGCAAGGAAATTGGGTGGCTGAATGTTATGGCAGCAGACAGTAGACACCCATATTGGCACCATGACATCTGTAACACATACTGGAGTCACCACAGTAGCCAACATTACACAGGGTGACAAAACCCACTGCAGGAAATGTGCTGAGCGACATGGGTGTCCATATGACCCACACATGCCAGTCAGGACAGTTCACAAACCCAACAACAGTCTCAGCCAGCAGGACAGGTGTAGACAAACCCAAACAGAGCCTGTGACATGGCCCCAGAATGATGGCTATGGTTAACCTCCCCCCCAGGTCTACACAGACAGACCACAGCAGGGCAGGTAGTGGGATGTAAGTTTTGAAGGGTAGGAAGTAAGACAATAATATGTAGGGCAACCAAAGCCATGATCTGTAGTACACTGATATGCCTCTAGTCAGCATAATAGTTAGCAATACAGAATTAAATGGAATACCTGACATACCATTACAGTCATAGCAAATGTGTACAAGTTTCACGTGTGCCCCCCACATCTTACATAGTAATGTAATAACAGTCAAGTGTGCCTCCCAACCATGTGTAGAAATGTAGAAACAGTCAGGTGTTCCCCCATCCTCCATAGTAATGTAATAACAGTCAGTTGTGACCCCCAACCCTGTGTAGAAATGTAGAAATAGTCAGGTGTGCCCCCCCATCCTACATAGTAATGTAATAACAGTCAGGTGTGCCCCCCACGCCTGTGTAGAAATGTAGAAACAGTCAGGTGTGCCCCCCCATCCTGCATAGTAATGTGATAACAGTCAGGTGTGCCCCCCAACCTTGTGTAGAAAGGTAGAAATAGTCAGGTGTGCTCCCCATCCTACATAGTAATGTAATAACAGTCAGGTGTGCACCCCTACTTCTGTGTAGAAATGAAGAAACAGTCAGGTGTGCTCCCCCACTATGCAGAAATATCGTAACAGTCAAACCCAAATGATTGATGGATACCCTGCAGAGACAGCATGCTACCTGCCGGTGTATAACACAATGGTCAGCACTGCAGCACACACTACCTGGACATGATCCACACATTCAACACAGATGGCCATACTGGGCATGCTCACACAATTTGAGAAATGAAGGCAATGTTAGTCAACAACATACTGAAAGGTCATACTGGGCATGCTCACACACCTAAACACATGATGGCCATGACTTCAAACACCAGTAGACCAGACATATCTGGCAGTTACAGTTGTTAGTGCAGACACTCATCAGTATGCACCACTCATGGCTTGCACACACAATGAATAGGAATACAGACATATAGGTCAGGACAACACACTATAATAAGCCAAAGGTAGACATACATAGATGTGTGGAAGAGGGTGCCTGTGACAAGGAGCCATCCAGGCCTGTCCCACCCAGCACACAGCCAAAGGACCCTAAACACATGAGGTGCAGATGTCACTCACTGCAGATACTAACCACCAGTATCTGTCAACATTACAGACTATGTGGTGCACTTGCCAGCTTTGCAACATGACTGTACAAGTAAGTAGTCATCCAGCAGCTGTATACACGTACCTGTGACATATGACCCCATGTGTGCCCGCGAGTGGTGTGTCAACCCCTAGATGAATGGGTCATGCCCATGCACACACCACCCTCCCCATAGCCCTACTACGATAAGCCTGCTGAGGTCATCCAATGTGAAATATAACTGTGTAGTGTAATAAACTAGTTAGGTAGTGGTTCTACTTCCAGATATGACAGGTGCATGTGTGTGTGTGTTTGTATCACATATTCTCTATGGAGGTGGTTGTGAATGGGTGACGCCAGTGGCCAATGTGGAGTGGGTTTTTCATATTTCTTATATGGTGGCTCTACTATATATCACAATGTCCACCATACAGGGATAACAGATATGAAATAGCTGAGAGGCTGGGGTGCAAAGCCATACCCATACATGTGACATCAAGGCCAAGCAGTCACAGTTAGCAACCCCAGAATTACCCAGACCACACTCTAAAAACCATGTCTCATACACACACACACACACACACACACACACACACACACACACACACACACACACACACACACACACACACATGCCTAGGCAACAGCCAATATATAGGTAGTACACTGCATATTAGCCAGTGATAGTAACTATGGGGTGATAGCTGTGGGCTACATAGGGCATGGCACTCTATCCATCTGTCCAATATGCATGTACATTCAGACAGTGCACCTTCCCCATGATCTCCAATGGACACCTAAAACACCTGTGGTCCCATCACATATGACCCACAAAGGACATACCATGCCTAACAACATGCCTTGTATTGACAGATGCCACTGACACCAGGGAATGCCATTAGCATGCTATCAATTTAGGTGCAGGGTAAACCTGCTGCCCATTACCAGTTCCCAGCACATGTGGGCAAGACTGTCACATCTGATGATAATCTGTGTTCACAACATGGGCCAGACACCCCAGGTACAGTTCCATATGTCACTGTACATGCATGTGGGAGGTGTGCACATCCCAGACATCGCCCATGTCATGGACTAAGGAACACATACATGGCAAGCGATACACAGCATTGGCCACACACAATACTCACCCAGGTGACTGTATGGGGGATACAATACCCACCTATGTGGGCAATTGCAGACACTACAGCCCTGAGCCACAATGCAGAACATCATCATGTGGCCTGATGCCAGGGTATACCCATCGCCTAGCCTTGTACAGCCATCTGGCACAGTCAACCAATACACATCCATGCAGACATGTACCCATGCATGTCGGTACTGGCACCCTGTGTGTTTGTGTGTGTGTTGTATGGTGCGTATGTTCACATCTACACTCCCTACAACCCCCAGGAGCATACGGAAGCATGCTGACTGATGTCAGAAACCTCCCCATACCCTTTGACCATACAACCCCTGTATGACCCGTGTGGTGCAAGTGATTCCTGCACAGTGATGTGTTGTGGCAATCCCACTACTGATGAGTTGTAATCCTGGCCCTGCCAAATGTATCAATGTGTGTGCATCCCTGTGATCATGTGGCTGTGTTGATGCTGGCACCTGTTCATGCGGACAGGCACGTACATCACCTACTGTATAGCTACCATATCCCTGCTGCAGATGTCAGTCACCATCACATATATGTTCTGAGGTCTCCACAACAGGCAACCCATGTGGCGCATCCAATAACTGCATAGAACTGTAAACATAGTTGTCAGGGGTTTGATACCCTGTGCTGGTAGGTGTGTGACACAAACATCCTTAAGTTTTACTCTCTCACCACTCCCTGAATTGTCTTTGCCTCTGTCTGCCTTTCCCACTCCCTCTCGGGTGGATGTGGAGGCCTACACCTGCTTTGCTAGGCAGCAGCATGTGCATTTTAAGTGATGCTCATGATCAGCTGATAGCCTCTGCATGAATTGCAGCCCTTTCCTAGCTGATTGCACATGTAACAGCTGTGGTAAATTCCCATAGCGAATTGCATGGAAACACACTCCAATATCTAGGAACATCATGTTGTTGTTGGCCCTTTTCACTCACTGTGAGCAGGAACTAGATCTGTTGTTTGGCAAACAGCATCTCAGATGGATTGGGGATTTACCTCTAACAACATACACTGTGGAAACAGGGCAACACACAGGAGGGGGATGTGCCTGACCTAACTACAGACTGTAAGTGCTGCTATACTGCATTTGGAGTACTGTTGGTTTAACAGTGTGTATGTGGATATGACTGTCCTACATGTCTCAATACCTGCCATGTCAGTTCCATGTTTATGAGGAATCCCCATCTGCAGAGACATCTGCAGACAGGGCAGTGTGTTGTGCCTGTGGTTTCATGCATTACCAATGGAGCATCTATCTGTGGACTGCAGAAGGTAGTGTGAGGATTGCAGTCTGTAGATGGTGAAAGCTGTGACAGTTACTGGGTTCTTATCTCTCATAGGACATATGTTGCAAAAAACCCTGTTACAACAGCAAATGTATTATTGGCCCTGTGTATGTGCTTTCAGCTGCAACTCTGTCAACCTGTGTACATATGCCATGCATGAAGTGGTGCATATGTGCTGTACACCATAACTAGTGTCATCATATCTGATAACAAGCCAATGAGATACCAAACTGCTACACATGCTATGTACAGTAGGGGTTATATTTGATGACATAACCTGGACATTCTGTGGATGCCTGTACAGCACTGAGGTCTGTGTACTTATGGTGAATGTTGACAGTGTGTGCATTGTTAATATGTACTTTAGCCTGTGTACAGACAGTGGTAGATGTCATTGTTCTAGGTCCTGTCCTATCTGATGTTACATGCTGCTCCACTGTATGGTACCATATTGGCATACAGGTTTGTAGGGCCATACACACACATGTCCCATACCACAGACAGCCATCAGACCTAACTGTGTAGCAGCCCAGTATATGTATGGTTAGTCTATCAGTGGCACACATGAGGATGGTGTCAAACAGATAGTCCATATACTGTTATATTATGCTAGCTTAACATATGTGGCTGTGGTTGTGTTCACATTGGTTGTGGTTATGCACTTTCACACAGGTGTATCTTACCCTGTGCGGTGACATGCCTGTAGAGCCTGCTATATATGCAGGTACATGTGCATTCCCCCATAGGAGATGTATACCAGTGTTGAGCCAGTCTGCCTGTAGCCTGCACAGTGCATTGCTACATGCCTAGCAGCTTAGTGTACTTACCCAGTGAGATGTCATGTGCAGATACTTGCCAGATTTACTGCTGCTGGGCCTCCCTTAACAGTCATGTATGTCAGACAGAGCAGTGGGATGCTGTACAGATGTATGTCAATATCTAGTGGGTGGTATGTTGCCATGGCACCCCTGTACCACCGGTTATTATGTGTCAGGCCAGACAGGGGTGTGTGAATGCATAACCTATGGTGGCAAATGTATTCCAGTCATTATGTGTTATACCCATCTACATGGCTATCTACATCCATATTGTCAGGCATGGTACACATGTTTAGCACTAAGGGGTTATGTGTACACCTCTGGACTGTACAGAGTATGTCAAAATGTCCACATATATTGGCCAATATCTCTGCTGCAGTCCACAGGGGCATTATGTGCTAGCAGCAGTACTTTACTATGATGCCCTTAGGATGTCTGTTAGTAGCCAATGGCCCACATGTTATAAGCAGATGTGACCTCCAGCAAACACCATGTCTGTGAAGACAATCCCAATGACAATAGGAATAGTCTACTAATATACCTGCTATACATACCTGACATCTCCTTGCACTATGACTATGGGACTATAGAGGCTGAGTTAGGACTACACTCCATGTCCAGAACATATGGTGGAAATATATGTACACATTATTATCCTGATATATATATATATATATATATATATATATATATATATATATATATATATATATATATAGATAGATATATGATTATACATGTGTAGCACTTCCAATCACCACTGTCATTGAAACCACCTACTATAACTCCTTACATCATGTGGACGTGGTCCCTTTACATTGCATGTGTGATGGACATCCTTCCTGTGTGTGGGCATCAGTGTTACAGACAGCAGGTAGCAATACCTCTTACAGGAGAACTGGCACACTCAGGGCAGCTACATATTTGTAGGAGGTTCAGGAACTACAGACAGAGTGTGCATATAGTTGTGCTATGCTTTGTATAGTACTGGTGTTACAGGGTGTGTGTGTACATACTACTTTACCTTGGAATGCAGTCTGTCTGCATAGCTCTGAACTGTAGTCCCATCCTCTTGGTGGCAAGAGGTGTGCCTATCATGTGTTGTCTGTCCACCACACAGGTCCTGTGTCAGATATTTCAGTGGCAGTGTGTGTGTGTTGAGTGCTATCAGTACATGGCTACATCCATTTCTGTTTATATCCTCATTTCCCTGACTAAGGGTATGTTGCAGACTGTCCTGTAACACCAGCAACTTGCTTAGTGTATGACAATAGTTCTCCACATTTGTGCCTGTGTTCCAGCCTCTGTCCTCCACCTATATACCAGACTTTGCATACATGACATACTGTCGGGGGTTATTCCGTAGTGGGCTGTGAGTATATCACACTGCCATTGCTGACATCAGTCCACTAATGTTGTATCCCCCACATATACGGTGAGGCTGGGGCTATATATGTGTGGGTGTCACCTACACAAGACATGTGAGCTCTTATGCACTCCAGAGGCCAGTGTATGAAACTGTGGTATATGGCCCTGTGTTATTGAGTCTTGGGGGGGGAGCACCATAAATGACCTAGGCTGTTAAAAAATGTGGGTGTATCAGGGGTGAGCTGCCTTAAGGTATCTGGATGTATAGTACCATCTTCTTCATCTATATTTACATTACTTACATAAATTAGGTTAATGCAAGCCTACTGCCTCCTGCCATACAGAATGTCCTGTTTGTCAGTGTGCATGTGATAGTGTCAGTTATGTCTTGTTATGTAAAAGTTATAACCCATTTGGTCACATGACGTCTTTACCACCTAGTGATTTTGTACAGAGTGTAGATAGAGGCTGCTGAACTATACACCTGCATCACATACTGTTGATTGCTTAGTATCCTGTGGCCCAGTCTGTCCTCACTATTGTACAATTTGAAGGGCTTGGCCTGGACAGCAACAGTTGTGAACCTTTCCAAACTATTGTATTAGTATAACTGTTTCACAGGTGCATTACTCTGTTTATATGGATGTCAGTGTCTGAACAGCTATATGGCATGGCATATACAACTGTAATAATACACAATTAAAGGTATTCCATTTCTGCAAACCTGTGTGTGATGTTTTCCCTATGACCTCTCTGTGGGTATATGTTGCAGGCAATGACTGACATTAGTATGGGTGGCCCATAACAGTGTCCAGTTGTTCAGGTGTTAACTGTAGGCATAGTGGCTGTTCAATATTTTGTGCACCTTCTACATATGTATCTTACTGTACATATATCTGCTGTGTATGTGTAGTCACACATATATATATATATATATATATATATATATATATATATATGGGATCCATACTGATCCCTGAGTGAAAATATCACCAAATCACTAACGGACAGGCATACTTACGAGAAAGTGCTTTTTTCCAAAGAAGCACTTTCACGTAAGTATGCCTGTTGCGGAGGTCGTACTACAGTGCGGATAAGGGAAAATTCCCTTTTCCCCACTGTAGTGTGATCTTGGAGTCAGAATATTAAAGTGGGGGGGGGGGGTGTGGGGGGCACACACTGCAAAAACGTTAATTTAATTTTTTTTTTTCTTTTGTTTAACACACTTTAGTGAAAGCGCTTTTTCGGTGAAAACACTTTCGCTAAAGTGTGTTGGGTATTAGTGGATTCAGACTGCTGAACTTTCGTTCAACAGTCCCACTCCATATATATATATATATATATATATATATATATATATATATATATATGTATATATATGTATATCTGCATATCTGTGTCAGTGTATCTGTATCCTGGGGATGTTGATGGCTTCCACATTTTACATTTCCTATTGGAGGTAGACTGTACTGCATGATATGTTTCCAATACCAGCCTGACATCATACAGGTGGGATGTAGTACTGTTAACATCTTGTGCCCATGTCATGTCAGGTCTTGGTTATGGGATCTGCAACACTTGATAGTGTATTGCAGGGCAGACGTGTTTGGCTGTGGGGGTGGGATGCCCATTTGTTCAAGACGTATAGTGTGTGGGGCCTCTTGACCCCATTAACGGTGCATGTGGACATATGTATTTTTGTTAATCTGCCATTGTATCCAGACACATGCTCGATTAGCATATGTCCGAATCACAAAACATCGAACACACATAACAAGAAAGCGCTTAACATCGACAAGCGCTTCTGTGTATTTGTGCCTGTTTCGTAGATCAGACTACAGTGCAGGTAAGGGACAATTCCCTTTTCCCCACTGTAGTGTGATCTTGGAGTGAGAATAATAAAGTAGGGTGGGGTGCAGGGCAAAGCCCCTGCAGAAACGTAGATTTTTTTTTTAACTACACATACACAGAAGCGCTTTTCGATGTTAAGCGCTTTCATGTATGTGTGTTCGATGTTTTGTGATTTGGATATATGCTAGTCGAGCATGTGTCCTAGACCCATATATATATATATATATATATATATATATATATATATATATATATCTGCTTGCATATATATATATATTATATAAATATATATATATATATATATATATATATATATATATATATATATATATATATATATATATATATCCCTACCTATGTCCGTATATACCTACATACATATATATCTGCATACACATATGTAAGTTGCTGTGTATATGTAGACATATAGGTGTAGACACATATATGGGTCGATGTAGGTATTTGCATATATATATATATATATATGTTCATATATATTAATATATATGTATATAGTTTTAGAAATATATATATATATATATATATATATATATATATATATATATATATATATATATATATATATATAAATGCCCCTATGCCCCCGTGTTAACCCAGACTAAGTACCTAACTATTAACTAGACTCCCACAATTCCTAGCCTCCCATGATCATGATCTTGTGTTGTCTCACTAATTTTTAGTGAGCTTAACCTTCCTTAGGATGTTTTCTCATGTAAATAAGTATATACTGTGGAATGATCAAACACCTTCATATAGTATCACAACCTATGTGCTAAATAACACTAGAAATCCATCCTTGTTTGCTGATCTTCTATACTCTATCTATTGATCTCTAGTGTTTTTCTTTCTTAGGTTTTTGTGAGACCTTAGTATCTCTTATCATAAATTACTAGGTGTATCTGATTTTGTAATATGTTATAAAGATTTGTACTACACCATTTCTAATGCAAATGTATTAGTCTTACTCATCTATTCTTAGATACATTTTTTCCTCTTTCCTACTGAAATATAAATATATAATCTTAGGCTTGTACTATAATTGTTAAAACTTCTTATGTACCAAATTATACTGTTACTGTCTTTGTCTTGACCTTTTATGTTGTTGTAATTTGAGTTTTCTCCCCGGGCCTCCACTGAAAATGGACATATATCCAGCTGGACTAGCCCGGTCAACAAATGTAAAATAAATAAATAAATAAATAACATTTTATATATATCTATATCTATATATATATATATATATATATATATATATATATATATATATATATATATATATATATGTATATATACATTTATAAATATGTAGTATCTGTTTAAATATTGATATATTTACACACATGTACCTCTAGATGTTGGTAAACATTCTCTTTACTGTTGCATGACTGGACTGGATGATATGTTTTTGAAAATATCAGATTTGCTTGTATCTGGTATGGCTTAGTGGGAAATCACTTTCTCTAAGGTGTGCAGGGTCCTGGGTTCGAACCTTGCAGGAGCTGTCTATTTTGTTGCTGAACAGAACATGGCCCGTTAGATACAGAGTGATTACGGCACTTTTGAGCAGCTGTAAGCGGGTTTAAGCCTGTTTGTGCAGGGGTAAGCACGGCTCACACAGGTTAAGCAATGTAGAAGCTGAGTAGAAAAAACTGTTACCGGAAGTTAACAGTGCTTACCTCCACACAAACCCGTTTACAACTGCTTAAAAAAATGCCTTAATCACTCTGCATCCAACGGCCCGTGTTCTGCCCAGCAACAAAACAAACAGCCGCTGCAAGGCTCACACCCAGTACACTGCAAACCACAGACAAAGTGATTTACCACTAAGTCATGACAGATATACATAAAGCTGATGTTATCACAAACATATCATCCAGCACAATCATTCAACAGTATAGGAAATGTACTTTAATATCTAGATGTATGTGTAGGTGTGTGTGTGTGTGTGTGTGTGTGTGTGTGTGTGTGTGTGTGTGTGTGTGTGTGTGTGTGTGTGTGTGTGTGTGTGTGTATACACACATATATATATATATATATATATATTTATATATATAAATATATAAATATATATATATATATATATATATATATATATATATATATATATATATATATATATATATATATATATATAGAGAGAGAGAGAGAGAGAGATAAAACTAAATAGATATATACCTCTCTCCATGCATACTGCTATACATATATGTCTACATACAGTGCAGTTATATATATATATATATATATATATATGTATATACATATACGTGTGTGTGTGTGTGTGTGTGTGTGTGTGTATGCATGTGTATATATATATATGTGTATGTATATATATGTGTATGTACATATAGGTATGTATATATAGATATATATCTATTGATATAATACAGAACATAGAGACATGTATGAACACAGGTACCATTACGGGGTGAGGGGGCTCAAGCAACATATGTCTTACACGTATTTCTACCCCCCCCCACCCCACCCAGCAAAACAGGTCTGCCCTGCAATGCATTACCAACTGTTGCAAATGCTATGACAAGGACCTGGCACTACATGGCCACAAGATTTTAACAGTAAGCCATCCCACCTGTATTATGTCAGGCTGGCATTGATAACATATCATGCAGTACATTCTGGCTACTATAGTGAATGTACAATGTGCAAGCAATAAACAGTCCTATGATACATATACACAGGCACATGTATGCAGATACTTATATACGCATACACATACATATATATATATATATATATATATATATATATATATATATATATATACACACACACACATATACATGTAACTACACATAAACACACAGAGGTAAGTCTAGGAAGATACATAATCAGATGGTGCACACCATACAGAACAGCCAGTATCCCTACAGTTGCAACCTCAGCTGATGGTCAGTGTATGAGTCACCCATACCACAGACAATTGTTGCTTGACACATATACCCAAAGAGAAGTCAAAGGATGTCACACAACACACAGGTTTGTATATATAGGAAAGGTTCAGTTGTGTACTATTACAGTTGTATATGCCATGTCGTATATCGGATTATGCTTTGACATACATACAAACAGAGTAATGCAACACTCAAGCAGATCATTTATTACAGTAATCCGAAAACATCACATCTGTTGGTCTCCATGCCAAGGCCTTCAAGTAGTACAACAGGACAGACAGACTTGGCCACAGAATAACAAGCAATCAATGGTATGTAATGCAGATGGCTTAAACCCCGCTTGCTGCTGCTTAAAACCGCTTACTCACACTTACCCCCACATTAATTTCTTTAAAAGAAAAGAAAAAGGGTTGATAGGAAAGTGGTGAAAAAGGGGCAGAAAGAGGGAAAGACAGTAGAGAAAATAGCTGGGGATGTGCAGGAAGGATGTAGGAAAGGTCCATAGCTGCCCATTTCTTCTACAGCAACAGCTGTGCATATACACTGAATTTGGAGGTAGGTTTGGACACTCAAACCCTTGGGAGAGGGGTGTGGACAACAACAATTCGTTGTGATGCCAATTAAGAGACCAGATTACATGTGTCCAGTGGACACATGTGCGAAATGGACATCTATGTATGGGGCAAGATTTTTTTGTGGGAACATATTGCCCTTTTTTTTCAGGTGGGAGTGGGATGTTGGGGAGGGGTAGTAAGTATATTTGGGAATGTAGGTTGGGTAGCTCAACAGACAAGGCACACAAGATGCATACAGGGGCAGTATACGACACATGTGGGGGATAAACACCTTGATGGTGATGGGTGTTGGGATATGGGAAGCCCACAGGCCCCCTAGTGGTAACAGAGGGACTGGGGTTCCCACCCATGGGCAGTCACCACTGCACTTTCACAGCCCCAAAGGTGGCTGTGCTGGTGGCTGAGCCACAGAGCCAGGCTGACTCTCTAATTGCAACATGTGGCCCTCAAGCTGGCGTAGAAGATCACCGACCTGGTCGTTGATCGCTCAACACACCACAACCCCAACCTGGAGACGGGTGACAGGTGCCTGTCCACACCCACTCCCAGGCAGGGGTGAGCCCCATGTGCTGAGGCAGTTCCACCCAAAGGTGGTG
This sequence comes from Protopterus annectens, assembly GCF_019279795.1. NCBI lineage: Eukaryota > Metazoa > Chordata > Ceratodontiformes > Protopteridae > Protopterus > Protopterus annectens. The sequence continues at coordinate 1,528,930,980 of NC_056745.1, read as the reverse complement.
CAGGACCAATGGACAGGCAGGTATGGGGTTGGGCCCCAGACTTGCTAGTGCCCGATGCCTCGGCCAGCTGAGGTGGTACATGTGGGTCCTCTGGGACCAGCTTTCCCAAGCATGCTATATTATTTAGATTTCAACATCATATATGGATTAGTAATAGTCAACATATTCCAGGGCTATGTATAACAGCATGCATAGATATTCCCATTAACCCAGACACCAGATACTGAACAGCTGCATAGCAAACAGAACACATGCATATATGGCACCACAGTGGTAATAAGAACAGCGTGCAGGTACGTTGATGACACCATGCCAACAATGTTGGAATAATTCAATATGGCACATGCATGGGAACCATTAAAATATTTATAAGGGAAGCCAAACAAGAAAACGGAACAATAGCGAAATAAAGCAGAGCAAGTCCAAATCACTCAGGAACCAGAGGTAAATCGTGAACGTATTTTATTAAAAACATTTTCGCTCCTGACCAAAGCAGAAGCTTCTTCAGACAAACACAAAAGAGCGCCAAAACACTTTTAAAAAATAATGTTATCATGATGTCATATCCTTAGCAACAGCCAAGCTGAAGACAATAAGCTTTCAATTTACAAAGATAAAACAATTAAAGTAAAAAAACATTCCTAACATTATTCAACCATTAATCAACCTCCCTTAAAAGTGTATATATATTTTTATAGGCGTTTCAAACAAAAAATGCCTAACAAATTTCTAATACCCCATAAAAGAACATTTATCTAACAAAAATGCACAAAAGAAATTCAAAAATAAGGTATAGGTTTTGACCTCAAGTGACCCAAGATTTTAAACAGGTTGAAACCCTATAAATTAACTAAAACCAACATTTAAAACCTTATCCATTATATACCAAGTATTATTCAAAAAATGTGTATATAAATATATATCCTAGAATCTAATAGGTTGCTACATACGAACAATGTGCAAAAAAATAACTGAGTGCTTTTTATATCTCTAGTAGACAGTATGCAAATAGTTCCTAAAGAAACTTTTGTTCCTCTAGTAACAAGATGTTGCCGGTTACTTTAGATCTAACAAACAGTACTAGTTTCTGAGGTAACTTTTATATTTTAAAATGACAGAGATATTACAGGCTTCATTAAGACCAGGGGGGGGAAAGGCGTTTAATAGTAACTGCCATTCCAACTCCTTTAATTCAAGTAAAAGGGTTTGGGGACCCCCCCCTGACCCCGACCTTCACTAAATCAATCCCCATGAATGAAAAGCTGTGCCCAACATGATCTAAGACATGTTTAGAAAGAGCGTTATCAGTCTTTTTATTTTTTATGGCATAATTATGTTGGTAAACTCGGTCTCGCATTCTGCGGTCCATTTTACCAACATAGAATGCTGGACAACAATTACAAAATGCAATGTAAATTATTGATCTGGTATCACAAAGAATCTTGTGTCTGATGTAAAATGTTTCCCCTCTTATGGTAACAGAGTTTCCTGTTTTTAATAATCTACACCAATTACAAAACCCGCAGGAGAATGTTCCAGTTTGCCTGGATAAAACGGAACATGAATCTCCTGTTTGCAATAGTTCTTTCAGGTTTTTACCCCTCTTAAATACAAAACGAGGGGCAGCACCCAAAATTTCGAGTAAATGGGCATTGTTTAAAATGAAGTCCCAATTTTTCTTAACAATACAACACATACTGATGATGTGTTTATTATGTGTGATAACAAAACTACTTTTGAAATCATGGGTCGAAGTAGATGGAACCTGGCCAGAGATGTTATGTTCATCCAAAAGGTGTTCAGGTTCGTTACTATCTGGTAATGTTTCAACAATCACCATAGGTTGTAAATTATGCTGTGTAGAGCCCTGCAATAATGGTTGGTAAAACCCTGAAATTCTTTTAAAAGTAACCTCATCAATTAGATTGTCTAGTAATTCGCCTGGGTATCCTCTATTTTGGAACATGCTTTTAAGATTAACACACTCATCTTCAAAGTCCATGAGGGTGCTACACATCCATGTAGCTCTAACCAACTGGCCTTTGAAGATGGACTTCTTTTGTTTCCAAGGGTGGTTGCTGGTGAAATGTAGGAAAGCATTAGAATAAGTATGCTTCCTAAAAATCCTAGAGAGGAAGCAATAGTTATGAACATCTTTGACAAGTTTAACATCCAAATAATCAGTCTCACTGGCTGAAAAATGGTGAGTGAATGTTAAAAAAGTACATGATTCATTCATGTTCTTCATTAAGTTGGTAACAGTATCCAAATTCCCCTGGATAAGGACAAATACATCGTCCAAAAACCGAGTGTAATATTTAGAAGCCTCTTTAAATTGTGGGTGTTTAAACAAAAAGGTCTTTTCCCAGTAGGCAACCACAAGGTTCGCCACACTACCTCCACAAGGGAAACCCATGGCTATACCCCTTTTCTGCAAGTAATGCTGGTTATTAAAGATGAAAAAATTGGACGATAAAATAATGTCAAGAAGAAGAGTGACCACCTCGACCTCCTCTTTTGGTGCCTCCAGGTCAACCAACATAAGTTCCACCCATTCCACAGCTTCTTGGTGTGGTATGGAGGTGTATAAATCCACCACATCGATGGTTAAAAAGTTGTAGGAAGGGTTGAACGGAATATTATTGATAGACCTTAAAAAGGACCAAGAGTCTTTACAAATCTGAGGAAGCAATTTAAGATATTTACTGAGGATGTGATCAACCACCTTAGCACATGGATGAGTAATACAACATCTCCCATCCACTAGAGCCCTCATGGGTGGATCCTCCAAGTTTTTATGAATTTTAGGGATTCCAAACATAGTCGGAACTCTAGGGAAGGAGATGTTGATGAAGTTAAACGTGTCAATGTCGATCTTCCCTTCAATGAATAAATCTCTGAAATACCCCTTAATCCTATTATACTGGCCTGTTGTCTCATTTACAGATGAAATTTCATAAGCTGGAGAGTCAAGAATCTTAGACATTCTTGAATTGTAATTGTTCTTATCAAAGATGACTAGGCCCCCACCCTTATCTGGTTTGATCACCCTAATGGGTAAATTACCCAAGTTTTTCAAACAAGATCTCTGTTCAGGTGTAATGTTGCTATTCATATCAAACCATCTGATGTTCTTAAATAGGTGTCTGAAATCAAGTTCACAAGTATACTCAAAGGTATGTAAGGTAGGGTGGAGAGGAGGGTTAAAGGCACTTAATAATTTGAAAGGAGGTTTCTGATTGTTAGAGTCACCATTAAACAACACCTTGAGGTTTAAACCTCGTACAAAACATTTAAGGTCCATGAGAAGCCTAGGTAAACTAATCTTCTGGTCAGGGACAAAAGACAACCCGAAGGCCAGAAGTTCAATCAAGTCTTGTTCAATGTTGACTTCAGAAAAATTGTAAACAAAAAAGTCACCTTTGATGTTGGTCAAGATTAAAGGTTTACAAGAAGAAGCAACTACAGGGCTAAAATTGGTCTCAGTTACACTTTGTTCGGGTTGTTTTGCCGCTGGTTGTTCTTCCGGCCTAAAAAAGGCTTTGTTTGATTTTTATAATTAGGGCGGTATCCTTGATTGTTGTAGTAAGTTTTAATTCTATTGCTTCTCCTTGGTTGATGGACTGATGGACCCTCATCTCCGTCGTCAATTTCATGTTCATTGTCATCCAAGGTGTTAGGTGGGGAGACCAAGTCACTGTTGTTAAGGTCTTTATTATGAGTTTCAACCTGATTTTTAGGCCCATTAGGATTTTTAACCAAGTTGGGATAAGCAAGTTCTTTAGCATATGCTTGACGGTCTCTCACAAGTTTTTGTTTTTGTTAATTTTCAATTTAGCAAGTAGACCATCGATACTTTCAAAAATCCGATGGTAGTCATATTTATACCGAAGAAAATTTACATTGGTTTTAATCTTTTCATTAAGGGCATTAGTTTCTGTTAGTAAAGAATCAATTTGTTTCCCATAGTATTTCACCATAACCTCTAACAATTCCAGCCCTTGTTTATTTAAAAGGCTAGAAAGTTCACCCATAAAAAGAGGGTCAAAAAATAGACTAGTAGGAGCAAAAGAGCTCCTCAAACCTTTAGGTACCAGTTTTTCTTTCAAGCACTGTTTAAAATACGAAACTTCTAATTGAAGCTTCTTTATCTTTAACATTTTTGTATCCAAAAGTTTTAAGTTAACAGCAATGCTGCTTTCAATGTTACCTGAAGTGTCGGATCCGGTAGCCGGCAGGCCCGTTGAGAATGGTGAGCCAAACTCAAAGGCTTCAGTATTCTTCACCCATTGTCCAAAAATAGGCACGCCAATAAGCTCCGGATGGAAGTTCAAATCATTAGCGCTAGTGTTCCCAATGTTAGAAACAATGTTATCGGTGCCCAGAGTAGTCACAGTTGCACCGTATCGGTTATTATGATGATCCTGTCTAGGTGGATAAGGCAGCCCAGTGTCCACGGGCATTTCATCGCAATTGGAAGTCTCAGTAACGTAAGACGTGCGTGGTACCTGTCCTGGTTGTAATGAGACGGGCAAAACACTCCCCAGTCTCGTATTGCTGCTACTCGGTTGACTAAGGGTAGCGTTCAATGCAATAGGCGCTCGGTTGGACTCCAACTTGTCCAACCATGAATTAAAAAGATCCAAACGTTGTGTCAATGATGACAGCAAAGATTCAAGGTTATTCGAGTCACGCAGAGATGGAACTTCAACTTGAGGAGTGTTCCCAGACTCGAAAAGCACCGGAGTTTTTGGACTAGCCATGCCCCAAACAAACAGACTAGGGAAGCCAAACAAGAAAACGGAACAATAGCGAAATAAAACAGAGCAAGTCCAAATCACTCAGGAACCAGAGGTAAATCGTGAACGTATTTTATTAAAAACGTTTTCGCTCCTGACCAAAGCAGAAGCTTCTTCAGACAAACACAAAAGAGCGCCAAAACACTTTTAAAAAATAATGTTATCATGATGTCATATCCTTAGCAACAGCCAAGCTGAAGACAATAAGCTTTCAATTTACAAAGATAAAACAATTAAAGTAAAAAAACATTCCTAACATTATTCAACCATTAATCAACCTCCCTTAAAAGTGTATATATATTTTTATAGGCGTTTCAAACAAAAAATGCCTAACAAATTTCTAATACCCCATAAAAGAACATTTATCTAACAAAAATGCACAAAAGAAATTCAAAAATAAGGTATAGGTTTTGACCTCAAGTGACCCAAGATTTTAAACAGGTTGAAACCCTATAAATTAACTAAAACCAACATTTAAAACCTTATCCATTATATACCAAGTATTATTCAAAAAATGTGTATATAAATATATATCCTAGAATCTAATAGGTTGCTACATACGAACAATGTGCAAAAAAATAACTGAGTGCTTTTTATATCTCTAGTAGACAGTATGCAAATAGTTCCTAAAGAAACTATTGTTCCTCTAGTAACAAGATGTTGCCGGTTACTTTAGATCTAACAAACAGTACTAGTTTCTGAGGTAACTTTTATATTTTAAAATGACAGAGATATTACAGGCTTCATTAAGACCAGGGGGGGAAAAGGCGTTTAATAGTAACTGCCATTCCAACTCCATTAATTCAAGTAAAAGGGTTTGGGGACCCCCCCTGACCCCGACCTTCACTAAATCAATCCCCATGAATGAAAAGCTGTGCCCAACATGATCTAAGACATGTTTAGAAAGAGCGTTATCAGTCTTTTTATTTTTTATGGCATAATTATGTTGGTAAACATCTTGTTACTAGAGGAACAAAAGTTTCTTTAGGAACTTTTTGCATACTGTCTACTAGAGATATAAAAAGCACTCAGTTATTTTTTTGCACATTGTTCGTATGTAGCAACCTATTAGATTCTAGGATATATATTTATATACACATTTTTTGAATAATACTTGGTATATAATGGATAAGGTTTTAAATGTTGGTTTTAGTTAATTTATAGGGTTTCAACCTGTTTAAAATCTTGGGTCACTTGAGGTCAAAACCTATACCTTATTTTTGAATTTCTTTTGTGCATTTTTGTTAGATAAATGTTCTTTTATGGGGTATTAGAAATTTGTTAGGCATTTTTTGTTTGAAACGCCTATAAAAATATATATACACTTTTAAGGGAGGTTGATTAATGGTTGAATAATGTTAGGAATGTTTTTTTACTTTAATTGTTTCATCTTTGTAAATTGAAAGCTTATTGTCTTCAGCTTGGCTGTTGCTAAGGATATGACATCATGATAACATTATTTTTTAAAAGTGTTTTGGCGCTCTTTTGTGTTTGTCTGAAGAAGCTTCTGCTTTGGTCAGGAGCGAAAACGTTTTTAATAAAATACGTTCACGATTTACCTCTGGTTCCTGAGTGATTTGGACTTGCTCTGCTTTATTTCGCTATTGTTCCGTTTTCTTGTTTGGCTTCCCTAGTCTGTTTGTTTGGGGCATGGCTAGTCCGAAAACTCCGGTGCTTTTCGAGTCTGGGAACACTCCTCAAGTTGAAGTTCCATCTCTGCGTGACTCAAATAACCTTGAATCTTTGCTGTCATCATTGACACAACGTTTGGATCTTTTTAATTCACGGTTGGACAAGTTGGAGTCCAACCGAGCCCCTATTGCATTGAACGCTACCCTTAGTCAACCGAGTAGCAGCAATACGAGACTGGGGAGTGTTTCGCCCGTCTCATTACAACCAGGACAGGTACCACGCACGTCTTACATTACTGAGACTTCCAATTGCGATGAAATGCCCGTGGACACTGGGCTGCCTTATCCACCTAGACAGGATCATCATAATAACCGATACGGTGCAACTGTGACTACTCTGGGCACCGATAACATTGTTTCTAACATTGGGAACACTAGCGCTAATGATTTGAACTTCCATCTGGAGCTTATTGGCGTGCCTATTTTTGGACAATGGGTGAAGAATACTGAAGCCTTTGAGTTTGGCTCACCATTCTCAACGGGCCTGCCGGCTACCGGATCTGACACTTCAGGTAACATTGAAAGCAGCATTGCTGTAACTTAAAACTTTTGGATACAAAAATGTTAAAGATAAAGAAGCTTCAATTAGAAGTTTCGTATTTTAAACAGTGCTTGAAAGAAAAACTGGTACCTAAAGGTTTGAGGAGCTCTTTTGCTCCTACTAGTCTATTTTTTGACCCTCTTTTTATGGGTGAACTTTCTAGCCTTTTAAATAAACAAGGGCTGGAATTGTTAGAGGTTATGGTGAAATACTATGGGAAACAAATTGATTCTTTACTAACAGAAACTAATGCCCTTAATGAAAAGATTAAAACCAATGTAAATTTTCTTCGGTATAAATATGACTACCATCGGATTTTTGAAAGTATCGATGGTCTACTTGCTAAATTGAAAATTAACAAAAACAAAAAACTTGTGAGAGACCGTCAAGCATATGCTAAAGAACTTGCTTATCCCAACTTGGTTAAAAATCCTAATGGGCCTAAAAATCAGGTTGAAACTCATAATAAAGACCTTAACAACAGTGACTTGGTCTCCCCACCTAACACCTTGGATGACAATGAACATGAAATTGACGACGGAGATGAGGGTCCATCAGTCCATCAACCAAGGAGAAGCAATAGAATTAAAACTTACTACAACAATCAAGGATACCGCCCTAATTATAAAAATCAAACAAAGCCTTTTTTAGGCCGGAAGAACAACCAGCGGCAAAACAACCCGAACAAAGTGTAACTGAGACCAATTTTAGCCCTGTAGTTGCTTCTTCTTGTAAACCTTTAATCTTGACCAACATCAAAGGTGACTTTTTTGTTTACAATTTTTCTGAAGTCAACATTGAACAAGACTTGATTGAACTTCTGGCCTTCGGGTTGTCTTTTGTCCCTGACCAGAAGATTAGTTTACCTAGGCTTCTCATGGACCTTAAATGTTTTGTACGAGGTTTAAACCTCAAGGTGTTGTTTAATGGTGACTCTAACAATCAGAAACCTCCTTTCAAATTATTAAGTGCCTTTAACCCTCCTCTCCACCCTACCTTACATACCTTTGAGTATGCTTGTGAACTTGATTTCAGACACCTATTTAAGAACATCAGATGGTTTGATATGAATAGCAACATTACACCTGAACAGAGATCTTGTTTGAAAAACTTGGGTAATTTACCCATTAGGGTGATCAAACCAGATAAGGGTGGGGGCCTAGTCATCTTTGATAAGAACGATTACAATTCAAGAATGTCTAAGATTCTTGACTCTCCAGCTTATGAAATTTCATCTGTAAATGAGACAACAGGCCAGTATAATAGGATTAAGGGGTATTTCAGAGATTTATTCATTGAAGGGAAGATCGACATTGACACGTTTAACTTCATCAACATCTCCTTCCCTAGAGTTCCGACTATGTTTGGAATCCCTAAAATTCATAAAAACTTGGAGGATCCACCCATGAGGGCTCTAGTGGATGGGAGATGTTGTATTACTCATCCATGTGCTAAGGTGGTTGATCACATCCTCAGTAAATATCTTAAATTGCTTCCTCAGATTTGTAAAGACTCTTGGTCCTTTTGAAGGTCTATCAATAATATTCCGTTCAACCCTTCCTACAACTTTTTAACCATCGATGTGGTGGATTTATACACCTCCATACCACACCAAGAAGCTGTGGAATGGGTGGAACTTATGTTGGTTGACCTGGAGGCACCAAAAGAGGAGGTCGAGGTGGTCACTCTTCTTCTTGACATTATTTTATTGTCCAATTTTTTCATCTTTAATAACCAGCATTACTTGCAGAAAAGGGGTATAGCCATGGGTTCCCCTTGTGGAGGTAGTGTGGCGAACCTTGTGGTTGCCTACTGGGAAAAGACCTTTTTGTTTAAACACCCACAATTTAAAGAGGCTTCTAAATATTACACTCGGTTTTTGGACGATGTATTTGTCCTTATCCAGGGGAATTTGGATACTGTTACCAACTTAATGAAGAACATGAATGAATCATGTACTTTTTTAACATTCACTCACCATTTTTCAGCCAGTGAGACTGATTATTTGGATGTTAAACTTGTCAAAGATGTTCATAACAATTGCTTCCTCTCTAGAATTTTTAGGAAGCATACTTATTGTAATGCTTTCCTACATTTCACCAGCAACCACCCTTGGAAACAAAAGAAGTCCATCTTCAAAGGCCAGTTGGTTAGAGCTACACGGATGTGTAGCACCCTCATGGACTTTGAAGATGAGTGTGTTAATCTTAAAAACATGTTCCAAAATAGAGGATACCCAGGCGAATTACTAGACAATCTAATTGATGAGGTTACTTTTAAAAGAATTTCAGGGTTTTACCAACCATTATTGCAGGGCTCTACACAGCATAATTTACAACCTATGGTGATTGTTGAAACATTACCAGATAGTAACGAACCTGAACACCTTTTGGATGAACATAACATCTCTGGCCAGGTTCCATCTACTTCGACCCATGATTTCAAAAGTAGTTTTTTTATCACACATAATAAACACATCATCAGTATGTGTTCTATTGTTAAGAAAAATTGGGACTTCATTTTAAACAATGCCCATTTACTCGAAATTTTGGGTGCTGCCCCTCGTTTTGTATTTAAGAGGGGTAAAAACCTGAAAGAACTATTGCAAACAGGAGATTCATGTTCCGTTTTATCCAGGAAAACTGGAACATTCTCCTGCGGGTTTTGTAATTGGTGTAGATTATTAAAAACAAGAAACTCTTTTACCATAAGAGGGGAAAAATTCTACATCAGACACAAGATTCTTTGTGATACCAGATCAATAATTTACATTGCATTTTGTAATTGTTGTCCAGCATTCTATGTTGGTAAAACGGACCGCAGAATGCGAGACCGAGTTTACCAACATAATTATGCCATAAAAAATAAAAAGACTGATAACGCTCTTTCTAAACATGTCTTAGATCATGTTGGGCACAGCTTTTCATTCATGGGGATTGATTTAGTGAAGGTCGGGGTCAGTGGGGGTCCCCAAACCCTTTTACTTGAATTAAAGGAGTTGGAATGGCAGTTACTATTAAACGCCTTTTCCCCCCCTGGTCTTAATGAAGCCTGTAATATCTCTGTCATTTTAAAATATAAAAGTTACCTCAGAAACTAATACTGTTTGTTAGATCTAAAGTAACCGGCAACATCTTGTTACTAGAGGAACAAAAGTTTCTTTAGGAACTATTTGCATACTGTCTACTAGAGATATAACAAGCACTCAGTTATTTTTTTGCACATTGTTCGTATGTAGCAACCTATTAGATTCTAGGATATATATTTATATACACATTTTTTGAATAATACTTGGTATATAATGGATAAGGTTTTAAATGTTGGTTTTAGTTAATTTATAGGGTTTCAACCTGTTTAAAATCTTGGGTCACTTGAGGTCAAAACCTATACTTTATTTTTGAATTTCTTTTGTGCATTTTTGTTAGATAAATGTTCTTTTATGGGGTATTAGAAATTTGTTAGGCATTTTTTGTTTGAAACGCCTATAAAAATATATATACACTTTTTAGGGAGGTTGATTAATGGTTGAATAATGTTAGGAATGTTTTTTTACTTTAATTGTTTTATCTTTGTAAATTGAAATCTTATTGTCTTCAGCTTGGCTGTTGCTAAGGATATGACATCATGATAACATTATTTTTTAAAAGTGTTTTGGCGCTCTTTTGTGTTTGTCTGAAGAAGCTTCTGCTTTGGTCAGGAGCGAAAACGTTTTTAATAAAATACGTTCACGATTTACCTCTGGTTCCTGAGTGATTTGGACTTGCTCTGCTTTATTTCGCTGTTAAAATATTTATAAAGTGAATGGCCATTGACAGAGTCAGAACATACCAGTTGGGGTGGGTATGTTGATTATTGTTGGAGATAAGGTGGGGGTGAGAAATATGTCATTTAACATGTAGTATATTCCTGTACTCCACATTACTTTCCTAGTCAGTGCTGTTATCTGAACCTTACAAGTCTTACTACACTACCATATACACCTATACTGGACACTCATATGGCTGTCAACATCATTACACATGAACCAGTTTTACCTGAAGTATACACCTCTTACCTGGTGCACCTGTGGAGGGAATGCCTGTTAACACTGACTATCTGTTTGTACACATAAGGACGGATTCCAAGTTGATGTTTTGTACTATGCTATGCAACTATTTCTGCACAAACTCTGGCCATGTGTTGACCACATGCTGGTATGCCTGGACATATCTAGAATATTGCCCTCTTCCACCTTCAGTGACCTGACACACACATATACATGCTTTCCTACACAGTTATATTATGTAGCACAGTGTGGGCGACAGTGACCATTATTATTCAGAGAAACTGCAATACTCACAATCCCCTACAAGACGAGGGTGGACTGTACCAGTACAGGTTATATTGGTCTGTATTTCACAGCACAGTGTTCATATCCAACGTACCTGTGGGAGCAATGTTTGTTAGCACTACCTGACTGCTGCCACACAAGGTTCCAGATTACGCATTAGTGTTATGCACATACATCTCACTCTGTTACTGTACATACTCTGACCACAGCTTAACAGGTTGGGGTGTAAATGGGACATACGTGGCTTCTTAGTCAAATAAGGTATTGTGGTGTTGCTAGTGTGCCAGGTTTGTTGTCATAGATGTGTGTCAATCAGTTGTATTTCCTGTTTGCTGCCTATACGTCTTGGATCATCCCACTGATTTCTCATGGGGATAGGTTGATAGGCATTAGATATGGGCCACAGTCTGGACATATCTGTACAGTTGTGGTGTATAATTCTGTATGCAGACAACTACCACTGGCGGGATTCAAACCGTGGCTGTGTGTGCTAATAAAACAGCAGTTCACATCTCAGTTGCATGTGCTATTCGGGTTTTGTTGTTTGTATTTCCCCTGTTTACTGTCTATGTGTCTCTCAGTTGTAGTAAATGGCCTCTGGGGATTACTCCTGTCATATACAGGCATTCCTACACCTTCACGTTATGGTGCATAGTGTGGGTAACAATGCTTAATACTACAGTACTATTACATGATTGCAAATCTACATTACCATATGATACCAGAATATACACATACATTCCAGTAGTGAGACCTCATTTGTCAGGGTATTACACTTTTATTGCCATACTAACAATATGAGACTCTTCCTGCCATATTCTCTAGTGTATGCAGTACTTGCCTCGAACAATACAGGTTTTATACTAGCAATTACTTTACTACTACTTTTATTTTTATTTCCCATGAAAGTAAAAGCATGAGTATTACTAACCTGCCTCGTATCGCAACAGCGCCAGGTGGCAGATGTGGGCCTCCTGGTTTGTGGCCTGCTCCATTGCAGCTGTGGGGGACATAAGAGGAATATTTAGCCATACCTATCCATGATATACCTGAGTTGGCAATTATTAAACAGGTAGTGGACTGATACACACGGCTGGGACATCCCCTGATGTTCTTGCCTCTTGGAGCCACACCTCCAAGAGGTCCCCCTTCTGCCGCTTCAGATCGCCATAGTGGTGCCTCACCTGCTCACCAGTTCGGGGTATGCCAGTGGCACTGGTCAGGTTGTAGGTGAGACAGCCCCAGGCCTCTGCCTTATATTGGGAGCCCTTTTACTGGCCCTGCAGCAGTCCCTGTGCATGGTCTTTAACTAGGAGTCAAGCCATGACCTTGGACTCCTGGATGCACCAGCGCTGCACTTGGAAGAGCACTCCTTCCCCCTTTACTGCCATAGTGCCTGTAAGGGGAAGCTACAACCAGTTATAAGCTGTATTTCCACCTCCTGGGTTTAAGTAGGGCCAATTTCCTGCACTTTTCCATGATTGGCCAGTTTTGAAAAGGCCAAGCTATGGGCAAACCTGCTTATCTAAAGCTGGCATTATTTAAAATGGTATACCACTGGGCACAAAGAGTTAGCTGGTCTACACATTGCTCACACCTTCTAAGCTGACCTGTGCAATGCTTTGTGTTGCCTACAATAGACATTCAGTATAATGCTTTTTTGGCATTGTGTTATTATTCATTACACCTTATATGTATGCCTAGTATCCATGACTGATGTGTTCTTACACTCTGCGGGGTTCTTGTGTTTTATTGGGGACTTCAACACTTTATTACAAGTACACTTCACTTCTGGGCTTACTGCTGTACTCTAGTTCACATATTTATGTTATGTAATCGGTTATGGCACATATGACTGGATACTGATGCATTTAACAGGTTCAGTTTGGTTATACTATATTGAGGACATGTTTACTACTACGTCATTCCTCCCTACTTCTGTGGTGGCTTGGTGGATAGCTACTGGGACTATGTTGCATAGGGTTCTGGGTTCGAGACCTGCATGGCTGTTTATTTTGTTGCTGAGCAGACAAAGGCCGATTGGATACAGAGTGATTAAGGCAGTTTAAAGAAGTTGTAAGCGGGTTTGCGTGGTGGTAAGCACTGCTTATTTCAGGTTATAGTTTCTTACACTCAGTTAGCTTCTAGTTTGCTTAATCTGTGTAGGCAATGCTTACCCCCACGCAAATGCACTTAAACACACTTACTAGTGCCTACATATGCTTACTACTGCTTATCTGTGCTTACACCTCCTTACTACTGCCTTATTCATTATGACACTGACTCTTCACATGTGCATTTCCGGCTTTACTCCCAGTTCATAAATATATGTTATTTAGTGGGTTTTGGAATACAAATATTGGTTATACCATGCTTTGCCATGTAAAATAGACTGTGCTGCAGTGGGACTCAACCCAGGAATGCCTGCTCACTACACTATTGCTGTGCTTCTTCATTTGCATCTATCTTCCTTGTTATCCTCTTCGGCCTTTTAAGCTGCTTTAACCGTAGCTAAGAAATGGGCACACCCGTGCACCTACGGTTAGCTGTACTCGGATTATTAAAAAAAATAAAGGGGTTTCTTCTTTTGATTTTTATGTCCTGTTGCTGTTGTACACATGGGGGACTGTTGGTGGGGATACATGGACACCTATGAGCGGTCCCACTCATGTATTTCCAGTTTGTGCTGTTCTACATTGCAGGGGTGTGTTTATTCTGAGAGCTCTGCTCTCAGACACGCCCACTGCAGTTGTACATGCTCCATGTAAGCCTAGGAGGTCGGGCAGTGCACCTTCATTAATATGCATGGCATGCTGCCATCCTCATCCTAAATGGGCTCTTCCGTGCAGGACCTAGCTTGTCCTGTACAAAAGATTAGTGAATCCGGGGGTCTATCTTTGGCAACTGACATACAGGAAATGTTACTGAAATTGGATAAAATGGATATAAAAATAAATGACTTCAAAGAGAAATACTGAAAGTAGATGGATTTGATACATAAAGACTTGCAACTACAGAAATCCGAGATTTCAGGTTTTGAGCAATCTCTCAATAACATAGATGGAAGAATACATGAGGGAGAAAACAACACTGAATTTTTATTAAAACAAAATACTTTTTTTTTCAGAATAAACCAGAGGTGCTAGAAAATAGATCATGAAGGACTAACATACAGATCTTTGGTTTACCAAATAATACTGAAGGCAATAACATGGTGAGTTTTTTAACTTCTTGGCTGCCATCTATTTTAGATCTTCCAGAAGCACTTTCATATGGAATTGAAAGGGCACACAGATCACTTGCCTCATCCCCAAATAATATTACACCTAGATCAAAAGTGTGAGATTTATGTCTACACAACATAAAGAATTAGTCTTGAAAACTGTTTGGGCCAAATCACCTATAAAAATAAAAGACAACGTTATTCATTTTGACAATGATTATTCAACTGCTGCCCTTTCTAAAAGAAAACTTTTTCAGCCTCTAATTAAAGAACGTAAGAATCATATCAAAGTTCACCTTTTATTTCCTGCCAGACTGAAATCATTCCTCCCTGATGGCACCAACATTTTTGAATACCTTGATTCTGCTGTGACATTTATAAGAACAAACAAATTATTAGATAAAATAGCGGATATGGAGTGGTCAAGCATTTCTCCAAAAAGAGTTGCAGAAAGTAGTTGGAAAACAATTGAAAAGAAGAAGAAACTGAAAGATAAACAACTGGTTTGTTTCAACAAATTGTGCTTTTTTTTCTCTCTCGCTTTTTTACCTCTACTTTTAACATTTCTAGGCTGTCGAAGTTTGTTGAGAAAATCTTAAACTGCTTCATCTCATGTATGGAGAATACAGGAAAAGAATTGTATTTTGGTCAATGTTAATCTGTGCATTTGGACCTCGTTAGGAGCTTGAATCTTTTACTCCAAGGTAACTTTATTTCTGTTTGTTTTTTTTTAGGTATTTGGACTTGATTTACTATTATTTTTTTTATTTATCAAATTGTTACATCTATACTGATACGGTTGGCTAAATGGCTGACTTCGAACCCTTTTTTCCTCCATTGCATTGGTTGCTGTGTTTATTTTAACATCTCAGTGTTTAAACTGTGTACTAAAGGTTATGAGCCATAACTTTTCTTTGTGTGGCATCTTTGACAACATTTAATTCAGTTCCTGCTAAAAGACTAGCCTTTGTTACTTCAAAAGACTGGTCTCAGGACACTTCTGATGATTTAGCCCCTTCTAGCTTCTCAGACCATTGTATTAACAAATGAGAGAGGAAATCTGAACTTTGACCTCATCATAAAGGAAGAGGATAGAACATTGAAACACAAACAGCATGCCATAATTTCTAATAATTAAATATTCTCAGGACGAACTGATCATTCTTTTGGACATGTTACTAAAATTTAATCATTGTCTCTCCTGTGTTTATTCAAAGCTTTGTTTATATTTTTTCTGTGTCTCTTTCTTGGAATTTTATATTGTGATGCCTTGTGTCAGAATAGTGTCTTGTTGGAGCTGTGGTGACACTTCTTATCCTAACAGAACTTCTGAGCTGGCAATTCTTGGTTAGTAGTTGATTCGGCTGAATACTCACTTCTGTTCTGTAGTATATACTAATGAGTGTGTGAGCAAAATGCAGTATATGAATTGTTTTTGTATTTATCATTCCCATTTACATGTTTGGTTTCTAGGCACTTGTGACATGGATAAATGTTCGAGCCAGTGTAAGAATTACTGTTTCAATTTATTATTTGGAATGCAGTAACTTGGACGATGAATGAAATATCAATGGTGGATGCATCTTGCTTGATTGCCTTGTTGCGTCTACAGTTTGTGGGTTTATTATTCGGAGTGCATCTCTTTGATACAATGCTGTTTAGCTGTCTGATATGTGAATCATTCACTGCAGCATGTAACAGTTGAAGGGATCTGGCTTATTGATGCTCACCAAACTAGGCATCAACTCCTATAACACTAGGTGGGTTGCAAATTGTCTCACAGATAGAATCCACAGTGTGAAAGTAGTGAATTCCGAGTCAGACTGCTGGCCAGTCACAAGTGGGGTCCCAATGGGATTGGTCCTCGGTCCTCTCCTGTTTGGCATCTAATTTTCAGAAGTCCAGGGCCACACAGAGGGACTCTGGCTGACCAAGTTCGCAGATGACTGCAAGCTGGGAGCCATTATTAACTCCCCAAGTGATGTAGATATCCTACAGAAAGGCCTCACTGAGACCAATGACTGGTGTTGAAACCATGGCCTTAAGCTTAATGCCAAAAAAATGTATCATCATTTCCTTTGGGAAAAATTCAGTTCCCATTAATTACCACATTGATGGTAGCCCACTGAATACTGAAGGCGTTATAAGAGATCTGGGGACACAGGATGACAGCAACCTCTCCTTCGACCACCAAATTGCCACTGTGGTCAGAAAGTCCTTCTGTGTTGCACATCTTATTACCAAGGGTCTTGCATCCAGGAAGAAAGAGGTCATCATCTCTCTTGACTTTTCCATCTTTGGCCAGTCATCGAGTATAATGCCCCATTTGGCATGTACCTCACTAGACACATGCAACAGCTGGAAAGGCCACAAAAGTACCTCACAAAGAGGATCCTAGGCCTTAAACACATGTCCTACATGGACAGACTAAAAAAACTCCAGCTATTCCCTGTCTCATATAATCTACTAAGAGGCATTCTCTGCTTGACTTACAAAGCCATGTCTGACCCAGCTCTGTTCGAAATGCTACATCTAAAGAAATCCCAATCCCTCCACACCACACACTCCAGAGACCTCAACCTCATCACCACAATCAACAGAACATGCTAGGGCGACAGGTTCATAACCCAGAGATTGCCCATGCTCTGGAATAGACTCCCCATACATGTCAAGCAGAGCACTGCACTGGCCCTCTTCAAGCAAAATCTTGATGAGTGGATGGGAAATAGAAAGTTCACCACGGGGATCATTCCAGTGGCTCCTCTTGATAGAGGCACTGGGAACTAATGTCAGGCAGCACAATCCCCGGACACTTCTGTGGGCTAGGCTTGTAAAGGCTCTAGGGCCATTAGCCTAGTACATACCTATGAACCTATCAACAGACTAGATGGATACTCATGCTGCGTGTTGGTGGACTACAAAAGTGATAGCAGAAGATGGGACTGGAAATGGGATATAGTGAGTTCATGTGGATTTATGTTTTTTATAGTGACTGAAGATGGTGTGTGGATTTTATTTACAAAAGTTTGATTATTGATAGGATACTGCTGAGGGTGTTTGTCCATCTTATGGTATGCCAGTGAATGGATGCAATAACAGCATTCATCTCTCCACTAGGACTGTAAGAAACTTCTTTGTTTGTAGTGATTGGATTTCATGTTAGGGCAACATGCTTGGATTGGTATTGCAGTGCTGTAACCACTTTAGAAAAGCTCTTGGCAACTGACTGTGATTCTGTGCCTGTCAACATTTACTAAGTATTTTAGAGGATGATTCTTCAGAATTTGTAGTTATCTTCCTGTGGATCTTGGTGGCATCTCTATCAGTAAGGTAATAGGTATTAATTGTATTATTGTTATTAGAGCTTGAATAGCTAACACAATGTGACTTGTAAATTAGCTGGCCTATCAGTCGCATGGCATTTTCATGCTCCTTTTTCTGACAGCCTTTTATGACTAATTCCTGTTTGTGTGGCATTTAATATAGCAATAACCCATGCCTGGGTGTGGGTAAAGCTGGATTTACCCATGGTTGGTGTTGTTTGGTCATGAAGACGAAGTCCGAGTGGTCAAACAAAGACAACCGTGGGTAAATCCAGCATTGCTCACACCCAGAAGTGGGTTATTGCTATTATACAAATACATTATTTAAGAAAAAAATAATTACTTTTCTTAAATAATGGCATTGTATAATGCCTCCGTGCTGTCCTTCTGCAGCTGTCCGGTATTCTGCGGCAGTTCTGATGTACTGTGCATGCATATGCTTACGCAGTACATCAGAGCTGTGGGCAGAAGCAACAGAGAAAGCAAGATCTCCGTTGCTTTTTACAATCTCTCTCACTATGTTAAAGGAGTTTAACATAGCGAGACAGCTTTAAGAAAATCAACAGAGAATCTCCGTTGCTTTAAAGCTGTCTCGCTATATTAAACCCATTTAACATAGCGGGACACCTTTAAAAAAAGCAACGGAGACAGGAAGATCTCCGTTACTTTTTTTAAAGTTGTTTCGCTATGTTAAACTCGTTTAACATAGTGAGACAGTGTGTAAAAAGCAATGGAGATCTTGCGTTCTCCATTGCTGTGAAAAAAGAGTTATACTAATGGAAAAAGTCTGGGTGACCGGACCTTTTTCCATTACTATAACTCTGATTTACAATGTGCATGCTGACCAATCAGTGTGCACGTTTTGGAATATTAATGGGGGGGTTGTTGTATAATGTGAGGTATTATACTAGTGCAAGACCTCCCCATTTTTTTTCTCTTTTGATACTGCAATCGCACAACTTATTATTTACTATAAGCATCCATTAGAACCTCATTCTCCTTGGTTATATGTAGCTATTTTAAATTAATATTGAAATTTGCATTGTTTTAATCAGTTATGTATTGTGTTGGACTTTAAAACATGTCCGGGTTACAAACATTTATAACAATGTTAAAGAGACTTATCTTAAAATGTTAATTTATATGTAGCATATAGACAAAAGCTTCATTTAATTAATTGGTTTGTTTTTTTTTGAACTATTATATTTGTCTAATATAATAACGGTATACCACGGGGTTTGCTGTATTAAACAATATCATTACACTTGTAAAACAAGTGTAAACAGAACCTAGGTAAATGATGTTACATTTACAAATTGGGCATTGAGTAATAATTTATTCCCATAATGCCTTGTTCATTAATGACAATAGTTACATATTGGAGATGAATATTTATCTCCTCATTAGATGTACAAGTTATTCTTTATGGACTAGAGAAGTATTTTACTTTACATAGATGAGAACCCTGTTTGCACTTGTCTTCACAGCAGATCCTGTGTATAAATCAGCCAATACTTTAAGTTTTTAAATGGTTTATTTCAGGGATTATATCACATAAGAATATTAGGCACTCATCAAAGTAGACTGTGATTATTTTTTTTAGCCAAAACTCTCATTTGTGTCCCTGTACTCTTTGGGTACTCAGTTTATTGTCTATATTTTTTCTATATTTTTAGTTTATACTATATAAAGTTTACTTGGTTTTCTAATCTTGGACACATTTAATGAACAAATTAATACCTATTGTCTCCTATTGTGAGTCTCTTTTTAAGCTGACTTATGAATATAATAACTCATAATAAATTTGTTATGGTGACAAGGCTGTTAAAACTTTGTTGACTTGGATAGGACATAAACATTTGGGAATATTGACTCTTTTGGATTGTTAGACTTATACACACTCATATATCTGATATGTTTTGCCTTCATGTGGATATTAGTGGGAAACCTTTTAGGCAAATTAATTAATATTTTGTTCTTTTGCATTCTATAATCCATCTGTCTCTAATTTGTACTGACACAGATAAGTCATTGTATCTTCTTGATTGCTTATTATATCAAGTACTGTTATTGAGGTTGACAGATAACTTTGAAGAGAGAATAAGGAGTTAAAACCTTACAAATTTCACACGTTTGATTGAATTTTGATTTTGCAATATAGACTCAAGTCTGATGTTACTTTAGTTGACTTACTTATAATTTGACAATAACCTATAGTTAGAAAAATAGATTGTTGTGATTTTGAAGAGTCATAATATTTAATAACCATTTTATGTGGGAATATTATGATGTATGGGATACATATATCTTCATGTTTTATTTTAGGGAAATAAATATTTTTTAGATTAGTTTTGGGGGGACTGACTGTTGTTTGTAGTATGGTGGTTAACTTAAACAGGAGTACTGTTTAAGTTGGGAATCTTTTTAAACTAATTGTACCAAAAGAATAATATAAACTTGTAAGTTGATTAAACTGGTGAAAGCAAAAGTATAAACCACCAAAAGTTTTATTAGGACCAGTAACTCACATAAAAAACAAAACTGACTTAGTGCTTTCACCCAACTAGGGCATCTTCAGAGTCAGTTATCAAAATTTCAAACAGTTACATATAACCAAAATTCAAATGTCTTTCAACCAATGAACATCATTTATAACACACATACTATAATGATCAGTAGGATTAACTCTTTAAGTTACAGTATAGTTTTAGTAACTGTAATTTTAGTAATCAAAAAACACACAATGTTTTTCATACATACCCAATATCTTGTTAAAAATCACATTTTCCCCCCAAACGATTCTATCTGTAAGTCTCATTTCAAAAGACAATGATAGACTAATTGGATGGATTAAATACTTAAAGCTTTATGTTTTAATATACAAGCAAGAGATAAAGTGTCATTGATGCCAGGTCTTGTACTGGCATCTAGTCTAATCTGGTAAAGACATTCTCTGACTTCAAGTATGTTTTTATAATCACCCCCAAAGTCTTTTGTATAAATTCTATCAATGACAAAAAATATACATTTTTTGAAATTCACACAGTCCTTACTGTGCATGTATAAGGAGTTGGTTGCCTTTTTGTTTTTAATGTCCCTGGTGTGTTCCAAAATTCTTTGTTTTAATCTCCTTGTTGTCATGCCCACATAAAAAGCTGGGCATGACAAACAAGTAGCCACATATATCACCATATTCATGTTACAATTACAGTAGCCTGGGCTCACCAGTGATCTTTTATAATTACCAGCGTGCACATATGGACCATCATTGATGAACTTACATGCCTTACATTTACCACATTTGGCCATTCTTGCTGACCTTTGTCCAACAGGTTTAGGGTTTCTCTCTAAAAATTCCTTTATATTTGTGCCCCTACTGTTGATGAATTTTGGACCTTCCCCTATGACTTCAAATATTTCTGTAGAAAATATACCATGCCATCCCATTTCTATAATATTCTTCACTTTACCAGACATGGTGTTGTACTGCAATACCATCGCAACCTGGGTGTCAGTATGCTTGTGGTATTCATCAAAAGGTTTTTCCTTACACCTTTGGTTGTCTATTACGATGGGTTTGAAATGTGTGCCCCTTCTTTGAACTATGTCTTTCTTGTTGGATGTTAACAATTCCAAGAGATAACCCCTTTCCATAAACAATTTTATTAGTTTGTCAACTTCCTTTAAAAATGTATTGTCCTCACTAATTATACGTGATGCCCTAATCATCTGCCCCTTAACTACATTTTTCGTGATGTAGTATGGGTGGCAGCTCTCGTAGTGTAGGAAAGTGTTGCTGTATGTCTTTTTCCTGAATAAACTTGATTCAATCTTTCCATTATTAGGGTATAAATGTAAATCGTGAAAATCAATCGAATTCACACCCACCTTACTTGTGAACCTCAAAAAAGTTGTAGTTTGGTTCAAATATACTATATAATCATCTAACTCATCTCGAGTACCCTTCCAAAGAAATAATATGTCATCCAAAAATCTTAAATAAATAATCATTTTGAATGCATAAATAGATGACAAAACTTATTGATCCTCCTATTCAGCTAATACAAGGTTGGCAAATACTGGGGCACATCTAGCCCCCATTGCAACTCCAGTAGACTGTCTGTAGTATTCACCCTCGAATTGAATGTAGTTATTTTCCAAAACAATTTGCATTAGTTCCACAATTAAACTTCTTTTGACCTGGTGTATACAACCATGTTTTTCCAGGCTCCTGGAAAACCATTCCAGGCCTATGTTCTGAGGTATTACGGAGAATAAATTGACAATATCAACCATAACAAACCAAAATTCACCCAATGTTGAACTAGACAGGGTATTAATGCAGTCTAAACAGTGCCACGAGTCATTGAGAATGTGTGGTATATAGTCAAGTGTCTTTTTACAAAAGGTGTCAATATATGCTGCTAAAGGTTCCATTTTGGAGCCTCTAGCTGCCACTATGGGGCTGAAGGGAGGGTTGGTAGTGTCCTTATGTATCTTGGGAATACCAAATATGTTGGACATAACTGAATGTTGAACTGTCAGGTGGTTGTACTCTTCCTGACTTATTATTCCCTCACACAGGAAGTCATAGATTTGCCAATCAATCTTGGTGTATGCCCACTGAACCTCAAATTTAGACACCAGGGCATAAGTGTCAGTGTCCTGCAATATGTTCTGCATATTCCATGAGTAGTCAATATTTGACATAATCACTACCCCCCATCCCTTGTCAGGTTTCATTACCCTGTATAATCCACTTGTTGACAATTCAGTTAGGAAAAACTCTTCAGCAGGTGTCAAATTCCTGTTGATACCCAAGTTTGTTTCAACCATTCTTCTTAAATGGGAAGTACATAAGCGTTCAAAGGCTAATGTCAAGGGGTTTTGTGGCGGGATAAATAAACTCCTTCATTTAACCATATTGATTCCCCTCAAATTTTCAGAGGTAAATTTGTTTGTAAAATATAACTTTAAATTAAGTTGTCTCATATACAATTTCAAACTAATAATAAGCTTGCTTATATCATATTTAAAGTTTGGCACAAAAGAAAATCCCCTTTTCAGCAAGCTTAAATGACTACTAGAAATGTTCAAATCTGAATAATTTTAAATACTGAAGGAACCATCACCTATGATGGTTAATCCTTTGTTGTTAGAAGAAATTATAGCCAGACTAGAAGATCTACCAGGTACATCATAGTACAATTGATTCAATACTCCTTCACTGGAAGGCTCAATGGTATTAATTAACAATTCATTGATACTGGCAGTGTGGTTCTTATTACTATTTGTCAATAATGACTGTTCTCCCTGTACTGCCATTTCGTGTTGGAATTGTTTCTCCCCCGCACCCCACCCCTCCAATTGCCTCTCCCTTGTTGATTCTGCCAGTGGAATGTTCTTCCTTCCATGTAATTCTGTGGTGGATCCCGGTTCCTCAACCAGTCAGAACGCCTTAATGGGGTTGGGTTTTCTAAAAAAACACCACCCTCATCAACATCATTATGTACCTCACCCACATCCTCTGTCTCTGTCTACATAGTATCTCTTCTTGTATTATTGTCTAATTCCCATTGTCGTTCCTTAATATTCGGCTTTGGATAAACCTTTTTCTCTTTGTATTCATTTGTATCTCTGTGAATTTTTCTTTGTTTCCTTTCCATACTTGTTTTTACAAATTTGTCTAAGTCTGTCATCATCCTCTCAAACCTATTTTTGTATTGGTCAAACAACAAATCAATGATAATGCTTTGTTTAAGTGCCACAAATTCATTCTTCAAATTTACAAAGCTACTAGTGTTATCTCTAATAATTATTCTCACCAGATCTAAACCCGTTCTATCAAACAATTCCAACATGTTCCCATAGGCTTCTGAGTTAGCTTTGTTACCCATAGGAATCTCGTAAACCCTAAGACCTCTCAGTACTTGGTTGAGCTCGATAGATTGTTCAAGGAAAGCATTATCCATTTGTAAAGATTTGTACTTTCTTGCTATTTTTTCAAATTTAAACAACTTGTAGTTAAGCGTCTCCAAATCAGAGTTTGAAACCCTCCCAATGGGTTCACCTATCACAGGGGCTATTAAAAAGTCATCATTATCATACAATGTGATTGTAGTTCTATTAACTCTATTGGGGTCCCCTGGTGTGATAGTATTGGTATTGGGATTCATGCTGTTGATATTACCTCTCAATGGGGCTACATTCTGAGTTCTATCCCTGTTGGTTCCAGGTGGTGTGTGTAAAGTAATTAGTTCAACTTGGGAACTGGTGATACTGTCATTTTTGTCCTTCTCTTTGCTCACTTGTAATAAGGAAATAATCTGTCTAGAAATGTCTAGATTCTGTATCATGAGTTGTTCCATTCTTTAATGACTAATAATGTATGCGTCTTCAACTCAGAATTGAGTAATTAAGTTTTGTGTTTAAAAATAATATATATATAGTATATTTTATAATACCTACTTTCCTACCAAAACATCAAAGTTCATAAACTCAAAAACTACTTTGTAAAACACAAAAAACAAAATAAAAAAACAAAAAATAAAAATGAATAACATCAAAACATAAAAAAGTTGCACTGTAGCCTTACAAGTAAAAAATTCACAAAACAATTGTATCTATGAAGAAATCGTGTGAATATAAATACTAAATTCCAAAACTAAAAAATCCAAATAATCTAAAAAATAAAAAATAGTATCAAATAATATAGCTATCTTAATACAATCCTAAAATTAGAATGTGCATCCTAAATCAATTATTCAATAAATAATAAAATAAAAAATATCTTATGCAACATTGATTACAATAGCTAAATAATATATAATATATAATATATGATGATCAAAGCATGCTGTAAAGGGCCTTGTACTACTGTATTAAATTTTAAAGGTTGTGATTCAACCTTAAGAGACTGATGTGTCGTACAAATTCCCAATAAAAATAAATGTCACTTGAATGACAAATTACTAAGATAATTAATATCCTATGTGTACAAAAATATAATTTCATAAATAATATTAGTAAAATGAATAATATAAATCTAGTATCCTACAAAAAGCACCTTATGTATAATGTAGTTGTCACTATATAACACCACACTTTTAACAGTGTAGGTAATAGAATGTTAACCAATATTGAATAATGCAAGACAGTACACAATAAAATAAAAAATAATAAAACCAATTAAAATTAAAAAAAAATATATATATATATATATATATATATATATATATATATATATATATTTATGTGTGCTGGTACACCAGGGTAATATGTCCGTAATATGCACTAATGTCTAAGTGCACTGAAATCCGTAGCAATCAAAATTCCACAGATCCAAACATAAATATAAATACAAAGGCCCTGCGTGTTGCCAAGAAAAAATTCTCAGCCCACAAATGAGTTACTAACAATACTCGTTTGGGCAAATATTTAACCAAATGAAGTCTCTCCAAGCACAAAATATACCTAATTGTGCCCTTGAAAAATCCAAATGTGCAAGGAAAAAACAATTGAAACTGCCCTAGAGACTCAATATTACTCTATTGTCATGATACATCAGTTATCATTGTCATGAAAAAGAAAAAAGAAATGTTCTAAGACAAAAAATGTCCATGAAAAACATATCCATAACAAAAAATAAAAAAATAAATGTTGTAAACAGCAATATCCAACGGTTGTGCATTAGCGGTTAGTAATAGTGGTTAATGATGGTACACATGTCTGCTCAACATAAATTTATTGTAGCAAAGTTCCCAAAGACAATTTTGCTACAAAGACAAAAGGCAATCTCAGAGTCTATTGTGCAAATAAAGTCAGCAGATCAAGGCGGTACTTACCCGTTCTCTATTTGAATGTTTTTAACAAGATGTAAAAGAACTTCAGTCACCTTTTAATCCTTGTATCGTTATGTGAGAACCAGGTCCAAAAACTTCAAGTAAAGTCAGTGGATCAAGATAGTACTTACTCGTACTCTTCTTGAATGTTTTTAACAAAATGTAAAGAAACTTCAGTCACCTTTTAATCCTTGTGTCGTTGTGTGAGAACCAGGTCCAAAAACTTCAAAATAATGGAGGAGCGTGCAAGTGAAAAGCAGGTCTCTGCATTCACGTAAATTAGACCACGCCCACTCAATTAAAAAGGAAGGAACATAGTAGCTCTTCAGCCCAAACCAAAGTTCCGTTCGTGTGTTGTACACCAAAAATACAACCAAGTAGCCTGGTTCAAAAACACTAGAGCACACTCTTAATTGACTGTACTAGAATAAGAAAATGCAGTGTAATAAACTCCAAGTATTATAAACTGATTGCTCAAGCTATTCAGCTCCAGAAGACCAAATGGTCCAATTATGCCAACTTTCTCTTGTAAATATAGGAATATAGATTGAAAAAACAAGAAATGTGAATAAAATCAGAAGATTATCTTATGGTCCTAATTCATAGTGTTCCACACACCCTGTGGACCTGGACGAGGTGGTAACATACCCCCAGCAAACACCAGATAAAATAGAACTAACTGTACCAAAAGAATAATATAAACTTGTAAGTTGATTAAACTGGAGAAAGCAAAAGTATAAACCACCAAAAGTTTTATTAGGACTAGTAACTCACATAAAAAACAAAACTGACTTAGTGCTTTCACCCAACTAGGGCATCTTCAGAGTCAGTTATCAAAATTTCAAACAGTTACATATAACCAAAATTCAAACGTCTTTCAACCAAGGAACATCATTTATAACACACATACTATAATGATCTTTAGGATTAACTCTTTAAGTTACAGTGCAGTTTTAGTACCAGTGTAATTTTAGTAATCAAAAAACACACCATGTTTTTCATACATACCCAATATCTTGTTAAAAATCACATTTTCCCCCCAAAAGATTATATTTGTAAGTCTAATTTCAAAAGACAATGACAGACTAATTGGATGAAGTAAATACTTAAAGCTTTATGTTTTAATATACAAGCAAGAGATAAAGTGTCATTGATGCCAGGTCTTGTACTGGCATCTAGTCTAATCTGCCAAAGACATTCTCTGACTTCAAGTATGTTTTTATAATCACCCCCAAAGTTTGACAATAACCTATAGTTAGAAAAATAGATTGTTGTGATTTTGAAGAGTCATAATATTTGCCAACCATTTTATGTGTGAATATTATGATGGATGGGATACATATATCTTCATGTTTTATTTTAGGGAAAGAAATATTTTTAGATTAGTTTTGGGGGGACTGACTGCTGTTTGTAGTATGGTGGTTAACTTAAACAGGAGTACTGTTTAAGTTGGGAATCTTTTTAAACTCCATGAAGGGGTTAATGGTTTATTTTAGTTTCATTATTGTTACGTGTTTTCAGTTGGTGTCTATATTTTCTATACATTTGGTTTACATTATTGCTTTATATTGTTTCGACTACAGATTTAACAAAACATATATTAATACAGATGGAGTGAAAATTTGTATTATTATAATAATATATCAATGGTCATCACTCAAGTAAACCCAAACATTACCATTTATGTATTCTTTAAAATGTTTATCTATTAATATCAATGGGTTAAATAAAAGTTGCAAGATGGGAAGTTTATATAAGTACCTGAAACTCTTTAAATCTAATGTTGTATTTCTACAAGAAACGTGTCTTCTAAAAGATGACTTAAACTTAATAATATAAAATATTCAGTGTTATCTAGTTTTCATCACCATCAGAAGAAAAGGGGTGTAGCAATACTATGGAATAATACTCCACCATTTACTAAAATAATAGATACATATAAGGATGACAAAGGTATGTTTTGCATAGTTACATTGGAACTTAATAGAAAAAAATATATACTTTAATTAATATCTATTGAATTTCTGGGTCTTTAACTCACACAGTTAAGCAACACTTAAACCAAATAGTGCAATTATCTTAAGGACATATTATTGTGGCAGGAGATTTCAATTGTATAGCAAATAAAAACAATTCAACTGCTTCTAGTAAAAAGAGAGTATCACTCTCAGCAAAAAAATTGAATGAATTTGCAGATACATATCAAATTAGAGATATTAATGATTTTTCTGATTGAGATTCTCTTTTTTATACACACTTCTTTCACAGACATGGTACATATTCTAGAATCAATAGGGTTTATGTTTCTAATCAGTTAATTAATAATCTAAGAAAAGTTAAAGTACTTTCGTGTCCACTGTTGGATCATAATGCTATATCTTTTGAATTATTAATCAGTCCAAACTATTGTATTCAAATTAAAAGAATCTCAGCCTACTTAACTTCTTTATCATACTTTAAGGACTTCACCACATCTGAAACAAACATTTTTATTAAGTTTAAAAGTCCTGAAGATACTTCAGATATATATGTTTGGGAAGCTTTAAAAGCTTACATTTAGGGGAAAATTACAACTTGGTATATCAATAAAAAAACACTGGGATAAGGAATTAAATGACCTCCAAGAGAAAATTTATAAGTTAAAGCTACATAATAATAAAAAAAATTAATAAGGTCGAAGAAGTCAATACTTTGAATACTAAGTACTTAGAAATTGTGAATCATAAAACCACGATTAATCTAGAGAGATTTAAATTCATGAAGTACTCCAGCAACCCTAAGTCATTAAACAATTTGGCAGTTAATACTAAGAGACTCAGTACACTTAATCATAATAAAGAGATCTATTTGGCTGAAACAAGAAAAATAAAACTGAAATAGGGGATATATTAATGGAATTTAGAGAATATTTTGATAAAATAGAAAAATGTAACTGAAATATGGGATATATTAACAGAATTTTGAAAATATTTTGATAAAATTAGTCAGAACTCAATTGGATTAGATTATAAAGAATTTGTAAGATCTTTCATTAAAAAATACACTAAAAATAAATTAACAGAATTACAGAGTAATGCCCTAGATAAAGCAATTTCAATGTCAGAATTCAAACATCAAATGAATGCTTTAAAACAAAATAAGGTCCCATGTAATGATAGCATTATTCCTGAAATCTACAAAATAATACCTACAGAAGCACTGACCTTATTATATCAAGTTTTTCCCACTGTCAAGATCTAATTAATGTTCCTCCCTCTTGGAAATACATTCTTAACTCACCCATATTGAAGACAGATAAATATCCTACTAGATGTTCTTCATATAGACCAGTCTCTCTATTAAACATAGATTATAAAATATTTATGTCTATTTATGCTAATAAATTGAAGAAATGTATCCCATTCCTAGCTGATAAAGACCAAACTGGTTTTATCCTAAACAGAAATACATATGACAGTATTAAGAGAGTATTAACTGTAATAGAGTACAACAAAAAACCAGGCTTAAATAGTGGGAAGTATACTTGCTATGTTCAGTTCAAGTCAGTCATATAAAGTAACCAATGTTCCACACAGAGAAACGGAGCTGTAACCTATAAACCGCTTTACTTTGCGAATTCTTAATCCAATATAAAAAAGAGTCAAAATCACCATAGAGTGTTCATTCGAACCTACTCATCCACTGGGCAATAGCTTGTAGAAAAAACACGCAACCAGCATGGAAAGATAAATCCAAGCGTCCAGTAGAAACCACGTTTATTAAAATAATTAAAACACAGGGCTAGCGCTTTCAACGAATCTTCATCAGGCCACTAACAAACAAACATACTAGCATCCCTTTTATAGCAAAATGCTAAAGTCAACTACTGATGTCACATCCTGTTTGGACATACTGAGGTCAACTCTGATGTCACATCCTGTTGTACATAAAATATTCAAACTGACATCACTTTTGTAGTAAAACGCTACAAACAACTCTGATGCCACATTCTACTAAATATAAAATATTTTAAAATGTTTTAAAATATTTAAAATATTTAAAATATGTATGCAGACATTTTGTAAACAATGTACAATAGAAATGTTCTGAAATAACATTTTACCCTACTTTAACTGCTGCTGCTGCATATAACATTCAAAATGTTTTAAAATATTTTAAACATCTATGTAAACATCCCATAGACAGTATGCAGCAAATAAAGTGTATATTTATATCTACACATGAGCTATTTAGCATAATTATAAATGCACAAAAATAATCATTCAAATAACTACATCTAAGACTTGTACAGATATTATGATATTTAGAAGCACACGCTGTACAAGTCTTAGATGTAGTTATTTGAATGATTATTTTTGTGCATTTATAATTATGCTAAATATCTCATGTGTAGATATAAATATTTTTATTAATTTGATCCCTATTTTAAGCATGTATTTATACATACAAGTGTTTCAAATGGCATTATATCGCTCATTATTGAATATTAAATATGCGTGCCATTTTTGTTACTAGTATGCATATAAGTAGCAGTATTTATAGGAAGATAGTATGTTATTTTGAAACACTTTATTTGCTGCATACTGTCTATGGGATGTTTACATAGATGTTTAAAATATTTTAAAACATTTTGAATGTTATATGCAGCAGCAGTTAAAGTAGGGTAAAATGTTATTTCAGAACATTTCTATTGTACATTGTTTACAAAATGTCTGCATACATATTTTAAATATTTTAAATATTTTAAAACATTTTAAAATATGTTATATTTAGTAGAATGTGGCATCAGAGTTGTTTGTAGCGTTTTACTACAAAAGTGATGTCAGTTTGAATATTTTATGTACAACAGGATGTGACATCAGAGTTGACCTCAGTATGTCCAAACAGGATGTGACATCAGTAGTTGACTTTAGCATTTTGCTATAAAAGGGATGCTAGTATGTTTGTTTGTTAGTGGCCTGATGAAGATTCGTTGAAAGCGCTAGCCCTGTGTTTTAATTATTTTAATAAACGTGGTTTCTACTGGACGCTTGGATTTATCTTTACATGCTGGTTGCGTGTTTTTTCTACAAGCTATTGCCCAGTGGATGAGTAGGTTCGAATGAACACTCTATGGTGATTTTGACTCTTTTTTATATTGGATTAAGAATTCGCAAAGTAAAGCGGTTTATAGGTTACAGCTCCGTTTCTCTGTGTGGAACATTGGTTACTTTATATGACTGACTTGAACTGAACACAGCAAGTATACTTCCCACTATTTAAGCCTGGTTTTTTGTTGTACTTTATAAGTTTTGTTTATTATCAGGCAAACAGAGTGTAGTGAGCATTATTCTTTGTTTTTAACTGTAATAGACTTCACTTTTAATTCAAAGAAAAATGTAACACTTCTCAGTTTGGATATAAATTGTTGGTTTGATTCTGTTACTTGGGAATATCTCTTTTATATTTACAAACATTAATTTTTTTATAATAAATTCATACAACGTATAACTCAGCTTTATAGTGAATGCCAGGCATATATAAAGATTGGTTCTTATATTTCTCAAAACATCTATAATATATATATATATATATATATATATATATATATATATATATATATATATATATATATATATGGATCTACCTTAGTAGATCGACAAGTTAAATAAGCGAAAACGAATTCACCGACGCCAGAAGATCGCAAGTCACTTCACCGACGCCAGAAGATCGACAGTGCACAAACACGACATCGCATACACCCGACACATCATACCAACAAACAAAACAAATCCCCTATCCAAAACCCACACACACAACACAAGCACACCAACATCCTTACAAACAAACACTAACCCATACATACACAACTATCTACAACCCTAACCCAAACCCTTACCCTAAGGTCCGTCACTATCGCACACTCACCTAACCCGCGCCCTAACCCTAACTCACTTATCTCACCCCTACCCCTACAGACCACCAACATCGCACACTTACCTTACTCGCACCCTAACCCTAACTCACTTATCCCACCCCTACCCCTACAGACCACCAACATCGCACACTTACCTTACTCGCACCCTAACCCTAACTCACTTATCCCACCCCAACCCCTACACACCGTCAACATCGCACACTTACCTTACTTGCACCCTATCGTCCATCACTACCGCATACTTACACATCCTTTCCCCATCGCAGTGTTCTCAGCGTCGGTTTCTTCCTCCGTCGGTCTTCTGCCTTGTCGATCTTCTAGCGTCGGTGAAGTGACTTGCGATCTTCTGGCATCGGTGAATTCGTTGTCGCTTATTTCAATTGTCGATCTACTAAGATAGACCCATATATATATATATATATATATATATATATATATATATATATAGAGTGCACCTCTGGAACATATATAGATATTTCTAACCATTGCAGTTTTTCTGACATTCCTGTTATGAGGCTGGTGTTCAGTCATACTTTGTTGAGCACAACAACTTTAAAGGAGGGATATGGGGATATTTTTTATTTATTTTGTATTTTTTATTTTTCATGACATAGTCCAGTCTTACATCAGCATAGAGCTGCCACTTTTCTAGCACATATACTTAGTGATTGCACAGTGAGGTATACACACACACACACACACACACACACACACACACACACATACATATATATATATATATATATATATATATATACATATATATATATATATATATATACATATATATATATATATATATATATATATATATATATATATATATCTTCATTTGCATACCTACTGCACAACTGATATTTCCAGATATGCACACCTGATATCCTCCACGTATACAGTACATTATGTCAACTCTTTTTGGGGATTGGAGGTTTTTGGGAATTATCTGGGGCTTTTGAATATTGTACATACTGCATAGCAACTTTACATAACTGTGCATTTCATTTTGTGTACTTTTCTCAATGCTGCTTTGAGATGTTAAAACATTACCAGTGGAATAACCACTAGTTTTATTACTTTTATGATTTCAACTTATTTATCTTTTGTTGACAAGATTAGTTGCACCAAGCTAGTAGCCTCTTTTCAGAGGACAATGGAGGTGGTAACGCTGGAGGTGGTATTTTTACTACTAGGGAAAATTTGGACAGGTCATCAGGGAACTTCCCATGTTCTTCTCAATAGCTTCCACTGGATCTTTTATATCTACCTGAGCTACCACAAACTAAGACAGCTGGCACCTGTATTTAACATCTCTTCTGAAGGATGTCACACTAAGGAATGAAGCTCATAGTACTGCAATAACTGCAAAACAATGTATGATGATCTCTGCAATGTAACATATACTTTTACTGATTTGATTTCAAATATATAAATACAATTGAATGTGTCTGTGATGCCCACACTGTGGGACAGTAATCCAGAGCCTGAATCCTCAACATTGACACTGGAGAGGGATGTGCACTTGGAACACAAATGGATACACTCAGTATTTACAGATGCAGACCTCTCTGCATCAAACACAATTTCCCTTAAGAGCACACAGGGAGCACAGTCAGCCTGGGGTCTGGATTTTTTAATCTCTGTATCCCTACAGGGCCCCAGTAAGACTCCACACTAGCACAGCTATAGGGTTACATCCTCAGATGATTGTCAAAGCCAAGTCCTCCAGCACCCTTTCTGTGAAACCAGTGCTTTGTCTCCCTGCTCCAAGTAGATGGCACATGCACACACTGTGAGATTTGATTTTTATAAACACACACACACACACACACACACACACACACACACACACACACACACACACACACACACGTACACACACCTGGGAAAGACTGGCAGAGATTTACCCACTGTGCCTCCTTCTGTCTGGACTATAATGTGATTATCACTGCCACCAGACACTACAAAGCCAGCTACCTAAGGCTTTTCCAAGGGTACCCAATTATACTGAGTAAAACTAATATTAATACAAATAGTAATGTTGACCAAACACCCAGGTTCAGGAGTGGCCACAGTGTCACCAACAGAAATAAGTACTCTCAAAGTTTAAAATATCCTCTGAAGGACCAGCTGCAGTAAAACATTTAAAAATATTTATTAACAAATAATAAAAGAACAAGAAAATATGAAATATCTATTTACAGTAAACACCAGGGTTTCAATCACAGGAAATATTAGAAATAACACAGCTGGAAAGATTCACACAGTAACAAAAAAACAATACTTAACTATTCTCACTATATTTTCCTGACTGATCTAGAGAATCACTGTTCCTACATACTTAATAGAGCAAGACAAGATGAAGCAGGTGAGGGATCCTTCTATGTCAGTATCCAAGAAACAGACTGCTATGAGACTTCAGTCTCATCTAGTATTAAAGCATTATTTCTGTACAGAATGACATCACATACATCTGGTCATCTGACTTCTGGTTCCCATGCAACCCCTCATTGCCAGAAGATGCCAGAACTTAACACCTACATGCCAATAATACACACACAAGAGCTTTGTTGAGATCTGGTGCAACTTCTGGAAGTCATTGAACAATTAAAACGTCTAGTCCTTCTACAGATACTAGCAAACCATGCTTCTTTTGGAAATTGCATTTCTGGCTTCATTGAAAACTGTGAGATAACATCTTTTGGACCTAGGCCCAGTAATTTAATTTCTTACTATTTTCCAAAGTTAGCTGGAGCTGAGCTTAACCTCTTCTCTTGCGGTATTCTCTGTTAACACACACACACACACACACACACACACACACACACACACACACACACACACACACACACACACACACACACACACACACACATATTTAATTCTATGACAGTACAGTCATGACCCACTGTTGGCACATTTTTAACATAAGCAAATGTCCAAATATGTTTTCAACACAAGCATCTGTACCAGTCAGTTTGATATTCAAATAACATAATTATTTACTAATTTCCAGCTAGCTCTGCTGGTATATGTTAAAAATCCACTGCCCTACTTCTCCTGGCATAGCTGGCAATACCTCACATCGTCATCTCCTCCTCCCTTTGAAGACTCAAGCTAGCTTTTAAAGTGATGCTTGAGAAATATTGCTTGAGAAGAATGAGGCTATATTGGGATTACATTAACCCATACCCTGTCTTAAGATCCCATCTGCTTTGACATGGCTAACCTCACTATGGTGCTGTACTATCATATCATATGCCAGAAACCCTAGGTTGCACCTTAGTACTTGGCATTTTGCTGGCTGGCTTGCACATTAAGGAATTGTGTTCTGTAATGACAATGAATTTCCTTCCATACAGATAGGGTTGAAGTTTCTCTGGTGCCCATACTATGGCTAGGCATTCCTTTTGTACTGCTGCATAAAATTCCTCCCTAGTGTGGAGTTTAATCCTGAGATATACCACTGGCTGCTTTTCTCCCTCTGAGGAAACCTGGCTGAGTCCTCACCTCATGGTGTGAAGGATCCATCTGCACCACAAATTATTTGCTGTGATCTAGACTGGCTAACACAGGGGGTCCTCCCAAAGCCCCTTTTAGTTTCTGGAATGCCTGCTCACAGGTTGGGGTCTACGCTACCTTGTCTGGCCTGTTTTTCCTCTTCAGGACTGTGAGGGGAGCAGCTATTGTACTATAATTATAAACAAAATTTCTATATTACCCACTGTCCCCAAGAATGCCCTATTCTCCTTTCTAGTAAAAGGGGCAGGCCACACCTGAATGGCTTCCATTTAGCAGGTTCTGGACTGATCTTACCACTCCCCATTCTATACCCCAGGTAGGCAACCTCTGCCTTACCCACGTGACACTTACTGGGCTTAATGGTCAACCCTGCTTTTTGCAGTCTCCCGAGGACCTCCCTGACATGTTGAAGGTGCTCATGCAAGGAATGGCTGTAAATTCTAATTTCATCCAGGTAAGCAAGGGCATAATCTCCTGCTCCAGCTAGGATATGATCTATCAGCCTATGGAATGTTGCTGGAGCATTTTACATCCAAAAGAACATGTTTGTGAACTCATATAATCTGAAAGGAGTCACACGGGCTGATATATCTTTAGTTGTGAGGGTAAACAGCACCTGCCAATAGCCCTTGGTCAGATCAATAGTGATCAGATAGTTATTCCCACACAGCTGCTCTAATGCTTCATTTCTCATAGGCATGGGGTAAGTATCTGACTCTGTGTTACAATTTAGTTTCCCATAGTCCATACAGAACCTGGTGCTGCCATCTTTCTTTCATACCAGCACCAGTGGGGTGGCACAGGAGATGCTGGACTCTTAGATTAGCCCTAGTTCTAACATTTCCTGTATCTCCTCCCTCAAAGTTTGTCTGAGTCAATCAGGCACCTTGTAAGGGCCTGCATAATTGACCTTTGGGGTCTTATATCCACATTGTGCTGCACCATGTGGGTGCTCCTGGGTTTCCCAGTGAACATGCCCCCAAATTCCTGTAACACTGCTTGGATGTCTTTTACCTGGGTAGGGGATAGTCGATGGGACATTGCTGCCCCTTCCACTGAGGTGTCAGTTTGAGCATCACCAAGGAGATCAATCACCAGATCCCACTCAGACTCTTTCTTCACCCACTGCAAATACTCAGCACTAGGGCCTCCTTATCACTGTAAGTTTTCATCATGTTAACATGGTATAGTTTGTGCCCCTGCCTCCTGCCTAGCAGTTCTACGATGTAGTTAACATCACTGACCTTGCATACCACTTTGAAGGGTCCCCCCAAGTTACCTGCAACTTACTATGTCTGACAGGAATGAGAATCATAATCTGCTGCCCCACAGCATACACCCGGGCTTGAACATTCCTGTTATACCAGAACTTTTGCTGCTGTTTGGTTCCTGCCATGTTCTCCTGGGCCAAGCCCATGATTTCCCTAATATTTGTCCTGAGGTTTTGAGATATGCCACAACAGACTGCTGATAGGATTCCTCCTCCCCCACCCCCACATCATGAATAAAATCATAAGGCCCCCTCACCCTATGTCTATACAGCAACTTAAAGGGAGAAAAACCTGTGGATTCCTTTCATACCTCTCTGTATACAAACAGTAGATGGGTCAAATATTTGTCCCCCTCTCTCCTAAACTTGTCTCCAAATGCCCCTAGCATAGTCTTTAGTATAAAGTTTAACCTCTCCACAACATCATTACTCTGGAGATGGTAGGGGTGGTCTTAGGTGTTTCAACCCACAGTGCTTCCACACATAAGCCAGCAGGTCTGACATGAAAGTGACATCTCTGT
Source organism: Protopterus annectens (assembly GCF_019279795.1). Taxonomy (NCBI): domain Eukaryota; kingdom Metazoa; phylum Chordata; order Ceratodontiformes; family Protopteridae; genus Protopterus; species Protopterus annectens. The sequence goes on along the minus strand of NC_056745.1, from coordinate 1,528,894,005 downwards.
CAGTAAGTATTTCTTTCAGGAAACCTACCCTGCTGAAAATCTCTAACAAAGCACTTGCCACATTGTCTGCCTAAATGGAGGACATAACCACTGCCTCAGGGTATCTAGAAGCATAATTAACTAACACCAGTGTATACTTCTTCCCTATGGAACTTGGGGTACTCAGAGGCCCAGCAATATCCATAGCTACTCTCTGAAATGGCTCCTCAATCACAGTCAAAGCCATCAAACGAGCTTTGACCTGCCTTACCTACTTTTTGGCACAGCTCACAGGTCCTGCAGTACTTTGTTACATCTTTGCAATCCCAGGCCAATAGTATTTCTGCATAATATGTCTCTTGATATGCTTTATGCCCATATGTCTTCCAAAAGGAATGTCATGGGCTACAGTTAGAGGTGCAGGATTGTAGGCTTTAGGCACTACCAACTGCTGTATTACCTCACCCTTTATCCCTTCTTCAGGGCTCCACTCTCTATACAGTAGTCATTTGTTCCTGTATACAGATTCACCCTTTTCTTGAGAATCAGGTATCTCCTTAGCTACCTCCCTCAAATCTTATAATGTAGGATCTGAGAGCTCAGCCTGTCTCAGTTCTACTTTTGTGATTCTTCCCAGCTCCCCTTCCACAGGAAGTCTGGTATCCTCTAACAGTGGTGCGTCACTGTCAGCCTGGGTACTACCACTCAGATCTGCCCTTGCAGTCACTCTGTCCAAGGGAACATCAGTACCTACCAGCAGCTGTGGCTCACCTTCACGATCACCATTACAGAGTAGCTCCCTCCTTGAAATAGCCATCTCAACAGCCCTGGCTCCAGGTGTAGTGCCTGCCTGGTTCTCCCCAAGGCTACCAGACCCACATGCCTGTCTCCACGCCTGACTACGTGTAACTGCATGCACACAAGGTACTGCATTATCAAAATCATTCCCTATCTTTACATCAGTAGGGAAATCTTCAAAACACCTACCTGCTTGCTTCATTTTCCATCCTCCCAGTCAAGGTGAACCCTGGGCAAAGGCATTTGGAATGGGGTCCCTCCTATAGCTCTGTCTAGAGAGGACTGCCCAAGCAAGAACTCTTCCTCTTTAACCACTGCAAGCTTCACAGTGGTTAGGTCTGAGGCTGTGCTTCTCTTAGCAGTGGCCTGTTTTCCATCCAAGAAGATAAGATATAACCTCATGTGATAATTTGGTACTCCTGTTGTCTTGAGACAACTTACCAGTGGCATACTAATATTCCCACTTGCTGGCTCCCCTTCTTTTGTTCCCCACCTTGCCTCCATTGACATCGGTATAATACATGGCCTCACTGGTTACATTTAAAACATTTAACTCTTGATCCCAGCCATGTACCCAAACTAGTAACTTCCCTGTAACTGGTGAACTCGGTTGGGGTGGTTTAGGATGCCCACCATGGGTTCCCTTATATCCATGTGCAGCACTGGTTATCCCTTTCCTGTGCAGTGATGCATGCTTGCTGAATAGAGATCCCCCTTTTTCCCCATCACATCTGCAGAGTTACACTCTTGGTTTGCCAACCAGGTTCTCACATATTCAGGCAAAGTGCTAATGGCTTGTTCCCTCACCAAAAGGTCTACCAGCCTTTCAAAAGTGGTGACCCAAAACCCACTCACTCACTGAAGAAAATAAGTGCTTAACTCAGCAATATAATCACACACACTTTCATCTGTTTCGTGTCTATGCTCACAACACTTTTTTCTGTTAAGCTTCAAGTGTTAACTTAAAACATTCAAGTAAACTTTTCTTTGTTTGTTTGTGTCTTTTGGCTTTTCCCAGCTAGGGGTCACCACAGTGAAACTGCGGTCCGCTAATAATTGGCAGTAGATTTTTACGTGCTGGCTTGCTGGGCCTAACACACAACCTTCAATGAAGGAACGCCCATTCACGCATGTCACCACACAGAAGACGCTCTAACTGAGAATCGAACGGGCAACATCGAACTGTGAGGCGACAACGTTTTTCATAATTTAAACAGTCAATATCAGACAATTTAGAAACAGCTGTAACAGCTTTACCATGGAGTAAGGGGGGGTCAGCAACCATACTCGCAGCTCTTGGTTAACATTATACTGTTTACATAGCTTTCAAATATATGAATAAAACTCAAAATTATAACCCTCTGTAAATCGTGGAAGAAATTTACTGACCTTTATTGCTTCTGGGGTTCAGTTATTCCCTGCAGCATTATCTCAATGACCTAGTGAAGAGTCAGCATCCCTCTCAGGTTGAAGCATTACCTCAATGACCTGGTGAAGAGTCAGAAGCTCCCTCTCATGTTGAAGCATTACCTCAATGACCTGGTGAAGAGTCAGCATCTCCCTCTCATGTTGAAGCATTACCTCAATGACCTGGTGAAGAGTCATCATCTCCCTCTCAGGTTGAAGCATTACCTCAATGACCTGGTGAAGAGTCAGCATCTCCCTCTCAGGTTGAAGCATTACCTCAATGACCTGCTGAAGAGTCATCATCTCCCTCTCAGGTTGAAGTATAACCTCAATGACCTGGTGAAGAGTCAGCATCTCCCTCTCATGTTGAAGCATTACCTCAATAACCCGGTGAAGATTCATCATCTCCCTCTCAGGTTGAAGCATTACCTCAATGACCTGGTGAAGAGTCATCATCTCCCTCTCAGGTTGAAGCATTACCTCAATGACCTGGTGAAGAGTCAGCATCTCCCTCTCAGGTTGAAGCATTACCTCAATGACCTGGTGAAGAGTCATCATCTCCCTCTCAGGTTGAAGCATTACCTCAATGACCTGGTGAAGAGTCATCATCTCCCTCTCAGGTTGAAGCATTACCTCAATGACCTGGTGAAGAGTCAGCATCTCACTCTCAGGTTGAAGCATTACCTCAATTACCTGGTGAAGAGCCAGCATCTCCTTCTCATGTTGAAGCATTAACTCAATGACCTGGTGAAGAGTCATCATCTCCATCTCAGGTTGAAGCATTACCTCAATGACCTGGTGAAGAATCAGCATCTCCCTCTCAGGTTGAAGCATTACCTCAATGACCTGGTGAAGAGTCAGAAGCTCCCTCTCAGGTTGCAGCTGCTTCTCATTTTCTTTGGCCTCCAAAACCATGGTCTCTCTGCTTATTCTAATTCCAAACGTTTGGTCTCCAGTTCAATTTTCTTTAACTCCAGGTAGGTTTTTAAATCTTCTGAGGAGAAGGTGTACTGTACTGTTTCCGAGGGCTTCAAATTCCCATCACCAGACTGGTTATTCTCCTGATTGCTGGTCTGAGCTGTGACTAAGGCTAAAATCATTTCCACTTTAGACAGGTTGGCGTAAACCAGTCCTTTGGCTTCAAACTCCTTGGCCAACTGGTTCTTTGACAGCTTGCTGTGATCTTCTGCTCACATCTTTACCTGCTTTTCCTGACTAAACTAAACTAACAAAAATAAATAAATAAAT